>NC_056728.1:824170983-824348483 GCF_019279795.1 Protopterus annectens | reverse complement strand
TTAAAACTATAAGGTCTAAAAGAAACTCAGCATCAAGTTCTGTATACAACCAGTCAGAATTCTATGTTACAGGAATCAGTCAACTGGAAATCTGATAAGTGTAGGACCCCACTAGGGCAGCAGGCTGAAAAGGGGGAGGATGTTTTCTGGTTGTTCCCCTTGTGAAAGTGGCAGCACAAAGTCCCAGACAGAATGTGACACCAAACTCTTGTAAAAGTTCTGCCGTGCCAGCAGGTACAAACTGAACAGCCCACTTTAAGTCATACAATTACCTTACAGATTTTCCGTCATAAACACTCGCAAAGTATCTGAGGTTTGCAGCTGTAATAGAACGACATCAAGGCATCTGCCATGAACAATGAGGGAGAATGTTTTGAAGGAATACTATTGAATAACAGGGTCATAGGAACCTGGTGGTAATGGGAATCCAGGTGTCAAGCAGTGAGCTGTTTGCTAAAAACACACATTAAATGAGTAAAACAGAGTGCTGGGGGGAATGCACGGTTGGTCAAAAACAGAGTTAGTAGCTACCTGAGTAAATCTAGCCTCCAGGTCCCTAAAGCCCAACTAAAACATGAACTAACAGTCATTTAGGAATAGTGAGTGTTCTAAATACTCACAAGTCCTCTCCTAAAATTGCCATTGAGGAAACGTTCCAGTATGGACTAATAACCAAAATAACTCTAACCTAATACTGAGGTACCTATTCAACAGGGAAGTCCTAAAGAAGAGTGTAGGGTCAATGTGTTCCACATATGGAGGAGGTCACATGAGGAATACTATATGCTCCTAATATTTAATGAAATGTACCACAGTAAAAATTCTTAAAGAACAGTGACCCCCCCCCCCCCCCAGTGGCCCACCATCAACAAGGATTAGATTGTAGCTTTGCATTCCCCAAGATAAACATGCAGCTTCATCAGTCAACCTGAGTCAGAAGAAACCTCTCACCTGAAGTTAAGACACTTACTAGACATGTAAATGCTTTCATCCCTGAAGACCTGATCAGAGATCACAGCTTACCTTGAGCTCAGCTCAAAACAAATGTCTGAAAACCTAAAAAGAAAACATATTGCTGTCATAAAACCAGTACCAGTCATTGTGGATAGCATGTCATACAAGGCCAGTGGGACAAAAGTGAAGTGAAAGTGACCAAACATACCAACAAGAAATCTCAGTAGAATAGTATGGGGAAGGAACAGAAATCCCATACACACACACACGTACATATATACATGTATACATATATGTGTTTTTGTATATGTGTGTGCGCATGTACTGTTTATCTAGTATTGCTCAGTTTGCAGATGGCTGACAGTTGTTCAAGAACAGATATCCTTGGGGTTGAGGAATATGCTCTTTCCCCAGAGAATGTACAATGTTGGAGTTGAAATAAATAAGTAGCAGGGGGTGTAGAGGACTTGCCCCCCCCCTGTAAAAACACTGTTTTATTAGTTGCATGTTGCAAGGAATAGCCTGAGGTGGTGAGCAGTAGTGTGTCAGTATTTGTTTGTCAATGTAAGTATTTCAACATCAGCTATGTCGATTTATCAGCCATTTCACTGTTGCTAGTATATCTATATCTATCTATCCGCACACATATATTTATTTTCACACACACATACACACACACACACACACACACACACACACACACACACACACACACACACATGGGGAGCAAGGAATACTGACCATACTGACCAGCCAGATGGCTAGTATAGCTGTTGCTCCGTACACGGGAGAAAACTTGTACTAACCACCACCTTGACTTCACATTCAGTCATGATCTCCTGCCCTTCACAACCTTCAAAGGCATGCTCAGAAGTGCTCACTGATGAGCCTTCTATATAAATCTGACCTAGCCAGCTTCCACATATCTTTAACAAAATACCAGAAAATCATTTTAAAATGGCAGAAAACAGTCCAAAACAAATAAAAAAAAATGTTATGATGCATACTTGAGGGCTCCATTAAAATGCCAATGAAGCATTAAACAAAGTTGTTTTAATCATTATATTAAACAAATGCCATTACCTCTAACAAAACGTCTTGAGCATAAACTTTCAGAGCTACAGGTACCTTTCTGTCAGTATTTTTTTTTTTTTGGCAAAAGATTTCCAGATGTGAAAGACAAGTATGCTCCCTGAGCCAGCTGCTAACTCTGTTAATAGATGGTTTACATTTGATTACTATTCACACATACTTGTTTAGTGTTCTTTTCCTGAACTTTAACCAGAGCCCTTTCCTCCTAAAGCTCTATACTTTACTTCCTCTGAATAGCACGGTTTTTATACTTAAATGGCAGAAAGAAGTATATGGACTGTTCCAGCATCTGGCATTGGGCAGGAGATATTGCAGCATCTGCTACAGGACTACAAAATTCAGAAACAGTTTCTACCCTACAGTGATTAGACTTCTGAACTTGGGCCCTAGTCCCAAGGGTCTGGACACATAATACGTTAGTTTTTATTTGTACAATATATTTTTTCTACTTTTCCCAGTTAGGGGTTGCCACAGCGGAACTCTGGTCCGCTAATGATTGGCAGTAGATTTTTTTTTATGGTGCCGAGGTGCCAGCTCAATGCCCAACCTCCAACGAAGGCACGTCCATTCACACATGTCTTTTGAACACCACTCGACCACGGGGAGGACATGCAGACTCCACACAGAAGGCACTCCAGCCGAGAATCAAACGGGAGAACCTCTTGCTGTGAGGCGACAACGCTTCCGCTGCACCACCGTGGATTTGTACAATATATACTTATATAAATTCCAAGTTAAGTGCGATAGTTATGTATTTATCCATAGTCAGCATTATTTAACCTACTTAAATACAATACTAGACAAATAACTTGCACATTGTTCAATGTGTTATGTTTTGTATTTACATTAAAAGTGGTAGTTAAAATAACTTAATGGAGGGCATTCTTTTTATATTTGAGTGTGGTAAATGTCTTTGCTCTTTCTTACATATGTGTTGGGAGTAGTATTGTATTTGTTACTTATTAATACTGTATTTGTTAGTTATGTTTATTTCTCTGCTTGTATGTGTTTTACTCTCCTTTGTAATCTCAAGAATTGAGCTGATGCACAAAATTTCATTTAGGCTTTTGACTTTGATGTTTATGCAGCAGTAGCTTAAAATAATATTAAAGAAATGCAGTCAGTTCTTCAGAGCATGTATTTGCAGATACTGACTCTTGCGACAATACCTGCACTATTTAATAAAGGTGTTTCCGGTAACGGCAGATACATATTAAAGACAGTCCAAGGAATTTCAGACTCACCTTATACATCTTTTGTTATAATGGATGTTGCAGTCTCAAAAAACAAGCACAGGTGCCACAGTCTTTCTTCTACCTTCTTTAATTAGTTCATACAGGCCTGCAACTAGGTAAAATTAGTTCATTTTAATGGAGGCATGTGCTTAGCAAAATTAATGTGTCTGTATAACTATATATATATATATATATATATATATATATATATATATATATATATATATATATATATATATATATCTATCTATATAGGTCTACTACCGCAGGTCGAAATTACACTATTTCGAAATCTGGTAGTAGATGCCCACTAACGCGAAAGTGCACTTCACCAAAAGTGCACTTTTGCGAACATCACTTGAATGAACGGTTACGGACCTTAGGGTTAGGGCTTGGGTTAAGAATAGTAGATAGCTAGTAGAGCTATCCACTATCCTTAACCCAAACACTAACCCTAAGGTCCATGACTACCGCACCACAGTGGAGGAAATTGTATGTCCTCCACGGTGCAGTAGTCACGGACCTATGTCCTCCACTGTGGTGCGGTAGTAACGGACCTTAGGGTTAGGGCTTGGGTTAAGGATAGTGGATACTATCTTTAACCCAAGCCTTAACCCTAAGGTCCATGACTACTGCACCACAGTGGAGGACATTGCCCGTTCATTCTAGTGGTGATCGCGAAAGTGCACTTTCAGTGAAGTGCACTTTCACGTTAGTGGGCATCTACCACCGAATTTCGAAATAGTATTATTTCGATCTCCGGTAGTAGACCCATATATATATATATATATATATATATATATATATATATTTATATATATATATATATATATATATATATATATATATATATATAAAAATATATATATATATATATATATATATGCAGAGAAGTGTCAGGTGCATGCAAGAGTTATTTTTTCACACAGGCTTGAAGCAACAGTTCCTCAAGCCTCAGACCAGGAGGGGTACAGATGTGGGAGGAGACAGAGGGTTTCAAAGTGAGAGAGCTCAGTGACAATGATTTTTTTTCTGGCAGAGCTAATAAGAGATCACGCCAAAGCCACAGGCAACAATAGATGGAATGAGGCTGGCATTCAGGCAGAGCAATCTAGCTTTGACACTGAGCTGTCAGATTGCCCGTCACTTCTATAATGTTTCATGACATTTTTGATGCGACTGAACCTGATGAAAGGGAACATATCATGTCATTTATTTGTACAGAAAAAAACAGTGTGCTGCACAGACACTGAGCACTGAAAACTGCCACACACACACACACACACACACACACACACACACACACACACACACACACACACACACATATATGTGCTAGAAATTACTTTCCTATTCCAAACAGTGTCTTCTTGGGTAGGTGCCCAGGTCATAAGAACTGAAAAACTCACATGTATTGGGAATGTCTGTGTTATTCAGAACGATATTACTTAGTACATTTGCCTTATTTGCATTATACTGTAACCACTTTTTCATGACTAATATGACTTCTAACCAACAACCTAGAGTTATCAATACCCATCTTTCATAATCTGATGGACAGATGATTTCTGACATATAAAGAAATTCATTAACTTCAGCAACAGTGGCATTTCTAATCATCATCCCCTCAATTAAAGTAAGTAAGTATAATTATACCCCTCCTACCAAAAACAAAACATTTTCCACTACGTACACACTAGAGATACACATGTCTATATCACAGGTAGGTTTGGCTTCATACAATGAATGCAAATGAAAAAGCTGTCAGAACAGCATAAGCATTTCTTAAGCTATGTAAAAGTATAACAATGCTGGAAGAAGTATCTGGAACTTTGTTATATGTGTGTAAAGGCTATTATCAAAGCCGCCAGTCAGCTTTCCTGGAGCAATTTTTCTGAGCAATGTGTTTACCACAGGAGAGAGTAATTTATCTGCTGGTTTGTTTAGCAGAGAAGGAATACCTCATGTTTATGGACTGCTTGCAAACTTGCTCTAAATTGCTCCAGTCACCAAGAACGAAGAAGAGTCTTATGGAACTGCACACCTGGCATGGATAGGATTGTTACCATACTTCTGAGAGACAGAGTTACTTTTTTTGAGACAGCATCTCCCTTGCTGCTGAGGACTACAGAAGGGTAGAGTGGCAGACCACATCACATCACATCACACCACACCACAGCCAAAAGGAGGTGTTCCAGGCTTAAAAGGAAATAAGCAGTACATATTATTGCCACCATATGCAGGGGTGCAGTTATAACATGGGGTGAGGCGGAATGGCAATCCAAGCACAAAACAGATCCTGATGTGTGGAATGTGAGCATAACTACTGGTATAGGATTGAATTACCAGATCTTAACAAATGTTGAATGTATCCAAGTCATGCATATGATGGAGCAGCATATTTCCATCTGCTGGCTGTATCTGTACTCAGCTTACCTCTCAGGTATGAAAAGAAGAGCAGGACATGCAGCTGCAACCATTACGTAATGAAGCTTGTTTGAACAGGCAGCTGAAATGGATCACTGCAAACACAGAAGTCTGCCTAGTGTAGATGATGACCTTCATGTTTTGGGTAAGCATTTCACACCAAAGCACCTACAAGCAGCTAAGGAAATCAGTCATTAATGTTAATGTATAAATAATGCTAATGCATAATAATACTAATGGATGTATGTGCATTTTAACAGAAATTCATTCTTATCTTAAATTTCATTTACACCTTAAAAACTTCTTTGTGAAAGAGACCGAGTTTTTCTTTGCTACCCTAGAAATTTATTTATTTTATTTATTTGACATTTGTTAACCGGGATAGTCTATCTGAGCAAAATCCCTTTTTTCAGTGGAGGCCCAGAGAGGAAAGTTCCACAGTACAAGTAAGCAAGAAAATTTACAAAACTGAAGATGAATACAGTGAAAAATTTACAATAAAACAGTTACGCAAATGTAGCTAAAGCTCCACAGTACAATATAGTAAGAGGCATTATAACACTGAACATAGCAGAGAAATATACAATAAAACATTTGAATTAATTTACATAACACACTGGGTTATATTCAGAGGGTAATTGTACCATACAGAGCAGTTAAGTGAGGTATGGTAGTAGGGAAGGGTGGAATAGAGAGGACAGTGATAGAGAAAAGGGGTGGGTTCATGTGGGATGATTACAGAGGCAAACCCATGTGCTATTAAGGTACTTTTTGAGAGTTTTCTTGAATTTGTGGATGTAGGAAATGTTTTGAAGGTTCATGGGGAGCTTGTTCCATGCAAGAGCTGGAAAGTAGATATAGAGATTCTGTCTAATAGATTTTTTTTAGGTTTGTGAATTTGTAAGAGACATTGGTCAGAGCTTCTGAGGGATTGAGGGGGCTTATAGAGGGAGACAAATGAAGAAATGCTAGGGCAAAAGGAGGGCTTATTCAAAATAATTTGGATAATGAGAAGTTGGGTAAATAAGAATTGGTTAGGAAACTCTAGTCAGCTGAGTGTCTGGAGAGCATGACAGTAGTGTGATCTTGAGGGCAGATTGGCTGCAAATCTAGCAACTTTGTTGAAGGTGGTTTCAAGTTTGGAAAGCAGTGAAGACTATAAATTTGTTAAAATTTGAGAACTGTAAAAGAGGTTGGGGAGAGGGTAAGCTTGAGCTAGTGAGATCCTGGAGTTGGGTGTGAGGAACCTTTTGTTTCTGTAGAGAAAACCAAGCTTCTGGTGGGTTTTCTTGATGCAGTTAAGTACATGAAGGTCAAATTTTAGTTTATCGTGCACTATTACTCCAAGCAGTTTAGTGTGTGATTCAGCTGTGATCATAGTATTGTTGAGGGAAGAGATGGCGAAAGAGGATTTAAGCTGGCAAAAGGATTTTGGGAGGAAGAGAAGAAGTTTTGTCTTTTTAGGGTTTAGTATGAGTTGGTTGTTAGTGAGCCATGTTTCGGTGAGGTTGAAAAATGTTTGTGTCAGGGTTAGCAGGTCAGTGGGACTGCCAGTGATAGAAATTATGGTGGAGTCATCTGCGTACTGTATGAGGGAAGACTGAGGACAGGATGTTTGAAATTGGTTAATAAAAATGTTAAAAAGGAGGGGGGCCTAAAATAGAGCCTTGAGGGACACCTATTTTGATGGGGAGAAAAGGAGAAAGAGCAGACAGCCATTTTACAGATTGCAGTCTGTCTGTGAGGTAGCTACTGAACCAGGACATAGTTGCTAAGGAGAGGTTGAGTTGAGAGAGTTTGGAGAGGAGGATGGGGTGAGAGACAGTGTCAAAGGATTTGAACATATCTAAAAAGATGCAGGACACTAGTTTATCATTGTCTCTAGCTAGGAAGATGGAGTTAGAAAAGGAAATAAGTGCAGTTCTTGTGCTGTGGTGGGGGCGGAAGCCATGTTGAGTAGGGGTAATTAAGTTTTCATGAGTAAGATAAGCTGAGATTTGTTTATAAACACAGTGCTCAAGAATTTTGGAGAAGGGAGAGAGTATACCAGTAGGTCTATAATTAGAGAGCTTAACAGAATGTCCACCTTTGTGGATTGGTATAGTGTGGAACTTTTTCCAGAGGGCAAGAACAGTGGATTCACTAATTGATCAGTTTATGGAGACAGGATATGCTATTGAGTCAGCAGCAGCTTTTAGGAAGAGAGGCAGTAGGTTGTTAGCTGAAGGGGAACCTGGTTTAAGTTTGATAATTTTTTTAATGGGTTTTAGTGAGAAAGAACTGTTTTGCAGTCGGAGGTGGTAGGGGGTGTGGGGCTGGTTGGGTGGACAGTTTGCATAAGTTTGCATAAGTTTGCTGATGGTATCTATGAAGTATGAATTGAAAATTGAAGCAGTTTCAAGGGGTGTGTTATTGGGGAAGGGGTTGGGAGTTGAAGGATTTCCTGGGTGGAGAATTTTGTTGACAGCATTCCAAAATGTTTTAGAATACCTGGGTTCAGTATCTTAGGGTGAGAGGTAGGAGTTCTCTTTGTCAGAGTTTGTGTTTTTTTGGTTAAATTTCAGAGTTCCTATATTGTTGTTAGTGTGTGGGAGATTTGATCTTAGTCCAGAGTTTACAGACGCAATCTCTGTTATGGATAAGAGACCGAGTAGAGGAGGAGAGCCAAGGGGAGCACCATGATTTGTCTCTGACAGTTCTGGGAGGGGCAAGGGAGTTTAGAATGTTTAGGAAGATGGAGTTGAATTGTAGGACAGCTTCATCTAAAGGTAGGGAAGAGAGGAAAGACCAGCCAATAGCAGAAAGAGAGAATTATTGAATGTATCTGGGTTGAAGTTAGTTAGCATTCGGCACTCTTTAAATTTAGGAGGTCCAGAAAGGTGGGGGGAGAATCTTTGGACACATATAGGAGAGTGGTCACTGATTGATTCTGGTAGGGATTTAGGGTAGTGATAGAGGTCAGGCTTAGAGACAAGTATCCAATCCAAGACAGAGTAGGCCTTTGTAGGTTTATGAAGAAAAGTGGGTGAAGAGATAATTTGGGTGTATCCGTATAGGTTTATGCTGTTGGTGGGAGAGTTAGAGATGAGGGTGAGCCAACTGATGTTAACATCACCTAGTATTATTGTTTCATTATGTATATTGTCAGACATCCACTGTAGGATTTGTTCTAAAAGGGGTATGTTCTCTCCAGGGGGTATATACATGGCGACTATGGTTAGAGTTTTATGATTGTTGAGTTTGCAGTTTGCAATAATGAGTTCAGCTGGGTGAAAGGAGGGGGGAGGGTTAATTGAGGGAGATATGCATAGGAAGTGAGAGTACATAATGGCCACCCCTCCACCAAATAGGTGGCAATCCACTGAGCACAGAAGAAGTTATCAGGGACTTGGGGACCCAGGTTGATTGTAGTCTGTCATTCGACACCCATGTAGCTAAAGTAGTTAGGAAGACCTTCTACATTGCCCACCTTATCATGAAGGGATTCTCATCTAGATCAAGGGAGGTCATGGTCTCCCTTTACTCATCACTCATCAGACCAATGATTGAGTACAATGCCCAATTCGGAATGTATCTGACCCGACACTTGCAGCAGCTGGAGAGACCACAAAAGTTCCTCACCAAAAGGATAAAGGGTCTCAAAAATCTGTCCTATGCTGCCCGACTGAAAGAACTCCAGCTCTATTCAGTCGCCACATTGCTCAGAGGTGACCTTTGCCTAACATACAAGGCCATGTCAAACCCAGATTTGATGAATTTGCATCACCTCCAAAAATCTAGATCCACCAGAGCCACAAGGGCGGGAGACTTAAACCTCGACACGGCTATTAATAGGACGTGCTGGAGGGATAGATTCATCACCCAAAGACTCCCTATGCTGTGGAACAAAATCCCGGTATATGTGAGGCAGAGCACCTCGCTGGCCTTGTTCAAGAGAAATCTTGACCAATGGATGGGAGATCGCAAATATACCCCAGGGATTACCTCAGTGTCACTGCTCGACAGAGGCACAGCAAAATAATGGGTATAGTTCCCCATACTTAAGGGGTGGCGTAAGCCACAAAACGATGGGCTAGGCTTGTAAATGCCCTCGGGCAGATAGCCTAGTATGAACCTATGAACCTATGAACCTATGTCTTGGTGTAGAATGCTGTAACTGGGGAGGAGAAATTATTTATTATTGTATGTGGTTTGAGTCATGTTTCAGAGAGACTATGTTAAGGGAGTACTGGGCTACCCAGGTGTGGAATTCATTTATCTTGTTAAGAATGCTATGGATGTTGACTGAATAGAAAGAGATGTTTGAGACTAGGTTTAGGTATCTGCTGAAGTGTGTGTGTGAGGTACAGGTAGGACTTGATGAATTAGAGTGTGGGCCAAGGTTTAGGTGAATGTCACCTGAGAGTTGAAGGATGTTTAGTGGGAGGAAGAGAAGTGATATAAAGGGGTAGGGTGAGTGAAATTTCTGTTTAATTCTGAAGAATGAGGGGAATTTTGGAGAAAGTTTGATTTTGGGAAGGTTGAATTTGGTACATGAGAAGAGTGAGGGAGAAAAGGGAGAGGTATAGTGGCTGCTGGTGTAAATTGTGTTATGAGAAGAGGTGGGAGATGAGGGGAGTAGGTTTAGCTGAATGTGGTAGGGAGTGAGGTTGCTTAGGAGAAGAAGGGAGGGTAAGAAAAGAGGGAGGAACATATTGGAAGATGACAAGAATACAAAAGAAGGGTAGATGTTTGACAGAGAGAAGGTGTATAGTAATAGTCAGCTAGAGCAGGGGAGATCAGAGCAGTGAGCATGGGTGGGAGGAGTTAGGTGTAGTGATTTGAGAGGTGGGAGGGGTTATTTTAAGAGGGGCAGGTTGTGATTGGTTGGACAGTACAGGAAGTTGGGTATCAGGGAGGGTGGGGCTAAGATGGTTAGTTACAAAGTTAATGAATGTGGGGGTGTATGGGAATGGTGGTAGGGTAGGGGAGCAGAGTGAGCCTGAGTGGAGCGAGGACAAATGGAGCGGGCAGAAACTTTGAGGTAGCTTGCCAGACCACAGTAAAAACAATCAGTTAACAATATGTGCCACAAGACAGTGGAACAATTAAGAGTAGGCACTTCCTTGAGGTAAGAAACTTGTGCAGGTAATAGCAATCTAACAGTTGCTGCTTATTAGTTGTACAGCAGCTCTTGGTGTTAGCAGTTGTAAAAAGAGAGAAGAGGATTGGAGGGAGGAAGTTCGGGGGGGGGGGACAAACAGTATTTGTTTGAGTTAGTGAGTATGCCTCTAGTTAAGTAAACACTAAAAAGTGTTTCACTACACATAAACTTGCCTAGTACACCAGGAAGTTTACTGAAACTAATAGTTTCCCTGCAGGTGACACTAGAAGTCTTGTATTTCTTGCCATGAGGAGGCTGCAGAGGGGTGGGAGATCTAGTTAAGTTGGGTTAGTCAGTCAGGTGTGCTCACTGGGAATTTGAGAACATCAACTGTAAGAGGGAAAAAATTAAGACAGGGGCTTTTGGTGGGATGTAGGACAGAATATATAGGATCACTGAGATAGTGTCTCAGTGTAGTAATAGCAGAACTGCACAGGGAGGATAGGAGACAGGGTTGTTAATTAAAAAGGGCTTCGAGGGAATGAAGCAACAAGAAAGATGGGGGAGAGAGAGAAGGGAAAGTAGGAGGCTCTAGGAGAAGGGAGATTAGTACAGATGTATCAGAAATGATGCAGAAGAAGAATACAATATATACAGTAAATCATTTTACAAAATACAATCAGTAGACTAATAGAGTCCTTCCCCTAGCTAGCTCCATTTTAAAGAGTGGTAAAGCCCTGACTAAAGCCCAGGTGATCCAACTTCAAGTAGCAGCTCAGGTGCTTGATGTATCTGACAGGAAAGGAGAGGAATGCCTTTCCCAAGGGAGGAAGTGGTTCTTGTGTGGCTTTCTAATGCTCCAGGTCTAAACAGGGGACTTTTTCAAATGCAGCAACACAGTGCCAAAAGGATATGGGCTTTGGCTGTTAAAGCTAGTGATGATAACCCTTGCTCCCACATATGATAGAGTTTGCTTGTGTGAGGATGAGGGGAAATAGGCAGTGCATGTGCCGCTGTAGATATGTGCATCCCCACCAAGGGTGGGATCAAGACCATAATATATGCGCTCAGTTGCTGAGATGTCAACAGGAGCATGAACATCCATCATGGCTGCATGTAGGCTTCCCCTAGGTAACACTTGTCTCCATATGATACTGGGAATATTCCTTTATGGAGGAATTAATGTGCCTAATCAGAGGATAGCTAGATAGTCAACTGACAAAGGGGCAAAATGTCCAAGAAAAGAATAATTTCCTCCACATCCTCTGAAAAGACATGTGTTCTCCTGACTTGTGCTTACCCACATTACACCGCACTCTCTACCTTCTCTCTTTTGACTCCTTTACTTCTTTTCTCTTCCTTATTTTCCTGTCTCTTCAGTGCCTTCCCATTTCCCATGCAGTCATCATACCTCTCTCCCTTACTTTCTCTTCCTTTTGCTTCTTTCTCCTTATTTCCTGCCTGCTCAGAAGCCTCTCATAGAAAGTTGCCATCTCTACTTCTAACGCCATCCCCTCCTGTTCCACTAACCCTTCCCACCAAAGTACTCTAAAATGACTAGCCTAGTTCTAAATATTGTATTTTTGTACAGAGTGAAGGGCACTGTTCTATACTTGCTTTAGTTCTGTTTATCACTATGTGTAAATATTTTTGCATCTTTCTGTACCTTCATTACTTTGCTTTGTAACAAATGCACTGGTCTGAAAAATAGTCCATATTGATTAGTGCTCTACCCTGGATAACAGATCTAAAATTAATTAATACAGTAAAGTTCTGTCAGAATTACTACAGCAGGCTTCAAATGTGTCTGCCAGCAGTGATTAACAGACGTGTCCAAACTAAACTTTGCTTTCCCAGGGTTGCTTGTTAACTAGATGAGGTTTCCCATCATGATATACATCCTCCATCACCATCTTACCAATCACAGCTTCTCACAGGGAGTCATTTCAACTTGTCATGTAGATAAGATGTTCACAAAGACAGTTTCAACAGACAAGGTGCCAAACCAAAAAAATATTTTAGCAAGAACAAGAAACATTAATTTAAGTTTCCGGTTCTTTTGGCACCAGCATTGCGGATCCAAATGTCACCAACTAACCAGAACTGATATACCATCTACAGTTATAATTTTAAATAATGTTAAACATGCTGACTTATTATCTAAAGGGTCGAGTTTTATTCAAGTTGAATGTGCTAACATAGCAGATGTTCTTATAAACTGTAAACTTTGTATACTTAATTAAACAGGGGCAATGGGTGCTAATCATGGTAACAAGGGTAAAATTTGGCTAGGCTTGTAAGGGCCCTTGGGCCATTAGCCTCATAACTTCCTACGATCCTATGAAATCTTGGCTTGTGGTTTTCTCAAAACCCTGGGAATTATAATGTTCAGACCATCAGTAGGAGTAGTTTATTTAATCCCCCTTCACACTATGTTATTTTGATGTTTGAAAACCTGTATGAACTTGATATTAGGAGTGTATGTAACAAACTGATTAAGAACAAGTACTATAATCTGACAAAGGGTGAGAGCTCTTTACTTAAAGATATTTGGCAAGACAGGGAAATAAGAGTCATAAAACCAGATAGGGGGTGTTGGTATTTATGACTTGCGATGATTATAGTAATAAGATGATGTCCTTGTTATTGTCTGATACATATATAGAAGTTTCTAGAAATGAATTGTTTATTGCTTATGCCAAAATGTATGCCCTGTTGTATGATATGTTGATGCAAGGACAACTTGATCAGTGGGATTATGAATATTTACACAATGATAGGCCAATTGTATCAGGTATTTTTGCATCCTGAAAGTCCACAAAAATTTAGTAGATCTCCCCTCAGGCCCATTGTAGATGCAAAAATATCTAAAATGCATTACATTGCAAAGTACATTAATTATTTGATAAAAGGGTCAGTCAAAACGATCCTGCAAGTCTGTAGAGATTCATGGGATTTTTTGGAAAAGTTGAATAATGTCAAATTTTGATGACTAACATTCTTGTTACTACTGATGTGAATGACCTTTTTTTCTGTTATGCCCCATGCAGAAGGATTAATGTGGTTTGAGGAAATGTTGTTGGACCTTAATAAGTTGGATAGTGAATGTGTTAACACTATCATTGTACTTATGGAGATGGTCCTTATTAATAAAGGGACAATTCTTCAAACAAGCCACTGACATAGCTATGGGATTCAGCCTGCGTGCCCAACTATGCCAATTTGGTTATGGTCTACAGGCAAAAGGAATTTATTTTCAACAGTGATTATAGACATTGTTGGACTTTTTATACTAGAATTTTGGACAATATTTTTATTCTGTGGACTGACTTGGAAATGAGATTGGTCAAAATTTTTAATTATATTAACAATATCTTCCCATTTTTAAAGTTTTATTGGTCCTTTTTCCAATATTTACCATAAACCCACTTTCTCGAATACATACCTACACTTCACGAGCTGACATCCTATGCATCAGAAAAAGGCCATAGTGAAGGTTCAACTTGTAAGAATGCCCACATGGACACTTTTAAAATATTAGTTCTATTAATTTGAGATATTAACAGAATAAGAGAATGTGAATTAATATACATTTCCTGAAGAAACAGAAGTCTGTAACTCTTAATCATTGTCATTATCTGAAGTATAATTCAACACCTTTCCTCCAAAAGGCACTAGTGTTAGGAGGGATTAAGAGGGACAGAGATAAAAATCTGAGTTAAAATCAAGGACGTCCCTGAAAATCAGGGACAGCTGAGAGGTATGATTTCAACCCCACCACCTCTAGTTTCTTTTACTGCTTGGTCTACACTGCCCAGGTTTCTCAACTATACAGAAACTCTGGTTACATCACTGTTTTGTGTACCTTATTTTTCATCATCTTTGACATTTTTCTGTCGCACACTACTCAGTTGATGGCAGCACCTCAGATTCTAGCTTTAACCTCCTTATCCAAGCTTCCTTTTTCCTCAACTACCCCTGATAGATACTTGAAGCGTTTAACCTGTTCCACAATTTTCTCTTCTGTATTAAATTTCTCCCTCTTCTGATTCCCCCCATTTGCTGCAATCACAACTGTCTTGTCTGTATTTAGGTTAATCCCATGTATCTTCATTTTTGCATTCCAGTCTCTTATCATTTGCTGAAGTTATTGTTTAGACTCTGCTTGTAATGCCACATTATCTGCATTGAGCAGTTTTGTTGATCCTTCCCTTCTGATTGATTGCTAATGTAGTCCATTACCAGAATGAACAGCAGTGTGCTCAGAGATGAACCCTGATGCCAGACAACTCCACCTAGGACAGTCCAAACACTATTAATACTTGTGTCATTGGGTCCTTGTACATAGCCTACACTAATTCTACCAAGGTCTTTTCTCATCTCCCAATTCTACTTCACTATCTGTCTCACTGCAAACATTGTGATTGTGCTGAGTGCAGATCTGCATCCGAAATGCTCATCTCCCATCTTGCTTTCTACTATTCTGTGTACTCATTTATCAGTCACCCTTTCCAGCAGTTTCGTGCAGCGTAACACAACTCTGATATCTCTGTACTGCCCATAATTGTGAATGTCCCTTTTGTTGTTGTACATTGTCACTAGAAAGTTTATTCTCTACGCATCTGGAATACATCTTTTTCTCCATATTGCTATGAGTACCCTTATAGGTCACTCCTACCATAAAAAAACACTGAATATGTCGTGACCATATTTGAGCCTGCTGCTTTCCCTAACTTCATTTTCCTGTGCGCTATTTTACTTTGTCTGGGGTGGGCTCTTCTTCTTTCATTGTAGGCTATGACTTGGGCAATGCACCTTCTGTGGCACTTTCTTCAGTCAGATGCTCCTGGAAGTACTCCTTCCATCTGCCTTTTATGTCCTGTGGACTGGTGAGCAGGTTGTTCCTGGCATCCCTTATGAATGGTGCCTGATAACTTGGATTCATAGTTCATAGTGAAGTACTCGGCTTTCAGTCTGCACACTATTACAAGCCTAGCCAACAGCCAGAGGTCAGAATCAAACCCAGTACCTTGTATCTGTGAGGTTATGCCAACCCCTCTGCTAAATTAAGGCTGAGGGAATCAAACCCTGTACCACATGAACTACATCTTATAATCTTAATCCCTGTGCCACCTTCTTTATATTTCTGTCTTTGCTTTGCAGGCTGATAGAGTTTCTTTGTGCCATTTGCTGTTACTTTGCATAATCTGGTAGTTTGATGCCCTTGCTCTTTGGTGACTGCTCTCTTAGTCTTTTTGCTAGCCAGCCAGCATTCCTTCTTAGTCTGCCCCATCTTTTCTATCACCCACTTTTTCCTGCATTCCTTCTTTCTTTTGATAACTTTCTGGATTCTGCATTCCACCACCAGCTTTCCTTATGTATCTTATTTTTATAACTGGCTCAGCTGCATATTGTCACACATGCTTTTCTGAGAAACTGCAGTTCTTCTTCAACTCCACCTAGTTCCACTTCTTCCTAAGGTGCTAGAGTCCCAAGTATTTCCTTGAACTCTTGTGTTTTCACTCTGTTTAACTTCAATTTCTTAAGCCTAGTCTCTGATGACCTTAGAGCCTTTTGTGACCACTGCCTGCAGCAGATTGTGGCCACCAGTGGTTTATGCTGGGGGCTGACAGTTCCACTAGGGATGACTTTGTAATCACTGATTCTATCCCAGTGATCTTTCTTTAGTAGGAGAAAATCTACCCGAGTTGCATGTTAACATTCTTATATGCAATCTTGTAATTGTCCATGTATTGCCACCATTAAGCCATTTGCCAGACAGAAATCTAGAATGGCCTTTCCTACTTTATTCCTGATGTTCCACCCATGTTGACCCAGGAAGTCTTCTTATCCTGTTCTGTCTCTCCCAATATGTGCATTCAGACTCTCCATTATCAACACCAGCTCATATTGTCCTGCTTTATCTAGTAGGTGCTGTAAATGCTCCATGAATTCAGTATTTTCCACACTATCACAAGCCTGCAGTGGGGCATAGGCTTAGGTTATGAATAACTGCCCTGTCAATAGGCTAGAGTCTGATTGATTTGTGTCTGTCACTAATTGTGATGGCATCCCTCAATGTCTTCAGAAGACTCTCTCTCTCTCTCTCTCTCTCTCTCTCTGTCTCTCACACATCTCAGTTCCCACACCATTATTTCTAGACTGTATCCCCCCTTGTGTAGTATACTCTGAATCCCAAGTCCAGAAATTTGCTGCATTGCCCTTCCACCTTGTTTCCTGGATAGAGAGGATGTCCAGCTACCTCCTTACCATCATGTCATCCACTTCTAAGCCACACCCTATGAGTGAATCTATATTCATTGTATCCATCCTTAATTCATTTTTGGCATGTTGATTGGTTTCATGTTCAGCTTTCTCTCAGCAAAGTTATCCCAAGTAACCCTGGTTGGGTAACTGGATACCAGCCAGTAGCATATTCACCCAAGGCTGCTGGTTATGGCAGGCATAACCTGGTCAGTGGGGATGCATAGATCCCTCTCATATTAACCTGGGTCCCTAGCATAGGTCAGAGTAGGCCAGGTCTTCAACTCACTTAGCACTGACAAACTCCCATGCTCATCTTTGGCAATATTGGTCAGTGTGACCAAATCACCTAGCCCTCACATTAATCATACTACCACTAAAATTGTTTAAGAAAGGGTTGCAACACCTGGACAGCTATCTGCTATGACACAGATGCCAAGTACATGCACATGGAAACGTGTATACTAACTGGGACTATGTCTGAGCTGATATCCAAGGATCTGAAACTCAAATGGGCATGACAACTATATGAAGACTAACAAACTCAGCCAAGGGTCACTACCTCCAAAGCAAACAGAAATGTAATCACTGAAGTTAGGAATGTAGTGTTGTAGCCATAGTTATGCTGGCTTTGGAGCTGTTTGAGACCTGATACCAATGAGTTTGAAAGCCCTATAATATTATTCAAAATTATTAGCCAAACTGAAAAGTCAGGGCTTCAAAGAAGAATCTGTCAAGTGGTTTAGTAACTACCTAAAAGAGATAACGTTAAAGGTAAAAACTGGAAGAGCCAGTCTATATATGGGGACCTTTCCTACAGATTTCCCTCAGAGCTCAACTTTAGGACCCATACCGATTTCCTGTTTATCAATGATTTAGTTCTTGACCTAATAAGAATGAATCTCAGCATATATGTTGATGATCTTGTCCTGCTGAAGAAGAACCATTTTGGAAGCAGAAAAGAATCTTCAAAAGACACTACAGCATTAAATAAACACCATTAGTCTAGTGATGGACCCTAAAAATCTGCTTGATGAGCTTTACTACACCTCAAAGGCTAAGTCTAGGCAGCAGTCTGTGAATACCTTAAACCTTACGGTTAAACAGCATAGGTACTTGGGAGTATGGCTTAATCCTGCTCAGTCCTTTAGATAATATGCTGATACCTCTGTGGAGAATATCCTGAAATACTAAGATTATCTACAGTGTTTCTAATCTCCTTATATTAGTGTATAGGCCAGATATTAGTCTCATAACAGTCATACTGAGCTTAACATGCAATGCAAGCCTTCTTCAGACCACCAATGACAACATTTGTAGTGTTATTTCGCTGCTTGAATCCCAGGAACATCACTGCCTGTTGTAACAGAAAGAAAAGTATCTAGTAATTAGTTTTATTTTAGGCTACAGTAGTACAATCAAATTCAGATACAGAGAACTGATATTATGTCATATTACGATGACTAAGAAGGCAAAGACTGAAGTCTTAGCCAGCAGAAAGATGTTTTTAGTAAAATCAACTTCAGTACTTGAAAGCACATGCAGCAACTTACTAGAAATTAAAAAACTTATAAGTATTCAAAATGAAATTACATAAAAGCATGACCACCTTGCCCCAGAGTGAAAGTGTTGCTGTTTTAGAGACATTAGTTGAGTATCTTGCTTCTGAAGTTGAGTTTTCACTAAGGGTGCTTGTAATTTTTATCCTGTCTGATGAATCAGTTGCGTATTCCTACTATTTACCCATTCATCAGATTCTGTCTTTTTCTGCTACTGCATTCCTGTTATGAAGTTTCCCTCCACTTCAAAGTTTCCATGAGCCTATATACTTACCGTTGCTCTCTGCTGCTGGTTGAATTATGCTTTTTATTAGCTGTGACCTAATCAGTGTATACACCATATGTTTCTATAATAGAGAACTGACTAGATATTGTATAAGAAATATATGTAACTTATGCAGTTGCATTATTATAATGTACTTGTTTTGCATTTGGCTTGGGCCATGGCTGGAGGGCCCTCAGACCAGACCACTTAACTACTTAGAAAATATCAAATAAATGAATAAAATGGGCTTACCAAACTTTACTCAAAACTGTACTCAAAAGATGCTATATACAGACCTTTGCTCAGCAGTCTCCAAGTACAACAAAAGGCACCAGTGTTTGCATTGTGATACTTTTACAGGACCTAGGCATAACCACTAGCATACACTATGCAACTTCCTGTTAATTCATACCTTTTGGGTCAAAGACCCATATCATACACCTGATGCAATTTAGTGGTGTGCGTCAGTGAAAAAAAACACTGACCTTTCCTTTAACATCCAGCCAAAGGATGGTACTTACAAGAAAAAGATTATAAAGGATTATACCTTCAGCCTATACCATCTGGATTTGACTGCAGAGACTTTTCTTCTTATTTATACAATTGGTAACTAGTTAAGCCCACTATGTGCAAATGTGCCTTTTCAGGGGTGATCCTGGAGCTTTGTTTGGTTAAGTGACTTGTGCACAGTCACAAATTAAGCAATTGGAGGTGGTAGGAACCCAATCTGTACTCTTGGCTACAGGAACATATCATTAACAGCTTAGAACCCTAACCTGCAGAAACTTACCATTTAACATTTCTAAGCCAGGAATTTATAGTAGGCTGCTTAATTTTAAGGCAAGATTCAGTATTATCGCAATGAATGACTTTAGAAATGCATTCAGAATAGTTCATATTCTATATTTCATTGTAAAGACATAAAACTGATAAAATAATTTCTTTTTACTCTTGTTATTCAGATGTAATGTGCTGTTATATAGTACTGTGTTAAATGACAGCATATGTTTTTGCATGTTTTCATTTATTTTGTTTAGAGATATTGACTTCTCAGACTAATTATTATTTTAACATTTGTAATTCTCTCAGCATCACATAAGACTCGGTGTGATAACAGCACATGTACTTAAAGGCACCGAAGAATTATTGAGGATAAGCATTAACAGTTTTAGAGTGACTAAAAAACATGTTCTGACCCATTTCTAAAGTACATCTCTTTTATCTGCATTCTTTTATCAGGGTAACGATCTGGCTATCGACCGCTCCCACTGAACCTCTTACCCACTGGTACCAAGTGCGCTGCCTGTTCCAAACACCACTTTTTGCCAGAGAAGGTGAAACTCTGTCAGGGAATGTACTTCTTATAGCAAACAAACGGTAAGAGCTGAGCAGAAGGTAAATCCATGTCTTGACGTTTAATGAGCTTCTTAAAACAAACATTAGACAACACTAAACATTTACAGAAAAAGCTGCTGAATATTCACAAACACTTTTACACAAATGCGTCACAATGTAATTCAATGGTGAAGTTGTATAATGTAGGAGACAAGTGTTCTGATCCTAGCACAGCACAAAGACTTTAGCAGGTACTGACAGATGATACCTAACACATAGCATTAGCCCATTTTCATCCACTTGCAGTACGGTCTTAGGGTAGTTCACCATATTATATTCATCACAGCAATTATGGTTTTAAGCCATTCATAATATTTATCAACACTAGAAGTCTAAATCTCAAAATGCACTCACTCAAAGCACTCCTTAAAATGGAGAACATTGACATTTACCTTGTTGAAGACAGCAGAAAGCACCCCTGCACTACCAGGCTATAACTCATTCCACACCTTTCGGCCCCAGAACTTGGACCAAAGCTCCAAAGGCGGTGATGTTTCCATATTCATAAAGAATGCGCATACCTCCAGACTGGTAGCCCAACATAATGCATCAGAGATACTTCAGGTTCAGCTAACACTGGGTAAGACAGCGATTCAGGTTGTAGCCTGTTATAGATCCCCAACCATGTCCCAAGACTCACACTCCATGTTCCTAAGCACCCTGGAGAATATTAGCGTCCAACCTAACACTCTCATACTGGATGACTTCAACTACCCCTCCATTAACTGGGAAAACTACTCATGTAGCATCCATCTTAGCAAAACCAAATCTACTCTTGCTACACGCTCTAGGGATATAAACCTCAACACAACAATGAATAGAACATGCTGGAGGGATAGATTCCCTTTGCAGAGACTTCTCTTACTATGGAACAGGGTCTCGATCTACATAAGACAGAGCCCCTCACTATCACTCTTCAAGAGGAACCTTGATGAGTTGATGGGTAACAGAAAGTTCACACCGGGGATCACACCAACAGCACTACTAGATAGGGGCCAAGGGTACTAGCTGCTAGTACAAGGGTCTAGGGAACTACTAAAGGGGCGGTGAATACCGCACAATGTGGCTGGGCTAATATATGCCTTCAGGCAGATAGCCCAGTACCAACCTATGAACCTATGAACCTATGTACCAATACACTTGCCCAACGTTTCCTGGAATTCATTAATTCCAATGCCCTGACCAGCTTGTTCTTACCCCCACTAGAGGTAGCAACATCCTTGACATGGTCATTACTAACATGGGCGAACTTTGCTCTACACCAATAGTCAACTCCTCCCTGGTTAGATCCAACCACAAACTAAACACTGAAAATCCACACACTGCCACACCTCACCCCACACCCCCGCAAAGGTAACCACCATGAAAAACTTTGCCAAAGCTAATTTTGAGCTCCTAAAACAGAGGTGGCTAACTTCGCGGCACCCATGCAAATGGAGAATAGTTGCATGACAGCTGAATCATACACCAATGTACTGTATGAACACGTACACAAATGCATGGATCTTGCCATACCCAACAAAACCCAAGACGCTCTCCTCCAAAAAAAGGAAGCCAATCTGGTGGTCCCCTGCCATAAACAAACTCTACAACAGAAGGAGGAAATTGATGCGGAATAAGGTGAAGTCCCAAGACTGGAAAAACTCCCTTATCAGCCTCAACAAAAAGTTGAGATCCCTCATCAAATCCTCTAAACCTAGCTATGAAAACAGAAGTGCAGCAGATAGTAAAGACAACCACAAGGCCTTCTATAGTTATGTAAAGAATCTCCACGGCAATACCTAAATTTGCTCTGAGCTACTGCACAATGGTAACTCCTATACCGAGCCAAAAGATATTGCCAATATACTGGCCGACAGATTCAGTGCCAACTTTACCCCTCCCCCCCCAAAGGACCATTCACAATACAAGTAGATTGCCAGGCACCCAGTATTACTGCTGCACAGGTTAAAACAGCACTGTCCAAGGCCAAGAATACAGCTTCTATGGGACCTAACAATATATTTGGTTTGTTTCTACATGAACTACAGAGTGAACTAGCACCTCATCCATGTGCCCTGTTCAATCACAGCCTCACCTCAGGCTTTGTCCCTACCGAATGACACACTGCTACAGTCATCCTTCTCCACAAAGGAAGAGTGACTACAGACCCTGGGAACTATTGCTCCATTAGCCTGACAAGTCTGATATGCAAAGCTATGGAACGCATCATCATGGACCTAATAAACAAGGATATAGGGAATCTCCAAACTCCGACTCCCACACAGTTTGGTTTTGTGAAGGGCAGATCATGCCTGCTCAACTTGGTCGACTTCTTGAGTTAGTCACCAGAGCTGTGGATGAGGGCACGGTGGTTCACACAGCCTACCTTGAGCTGGCCAAGGCCTTTGATACCATTCCCCACTCAGGAATCATAGAAAAGCTCACTAAGATTGGCATCAATCGCTATATCACTAGGTGGGTAGAAAGCTGGCTCACAAATAGAACCCACAGTGTGAAAGTAGCTGACTCCAAGTCAGACTGATGACCAGTCACGAGTGGAGTCCCACAGGGATTAGTCCTGGGTCCTCTCCTGTTTGGTATCTACTTCTCAGACGTCCAGGCCAACATAAAGAGACTCTGGCTGACAAAGTTCGCAGACAGTTGCAAGTTGGGAGCCATTATTAACTCCCCAAGTGATGCTGACATCCTACAGAAAGACCTCACTGAGACCAACGACTGGTGTCAGAACCATGGCCTTAAGCTCAATGCCAAAAAATGTGTCATCATCCCCTTTGGGAAGAACCCAGTTCCCATGAGTTACCACATCGTTGGTCGTCTACTGAACACAGAAGGCGTTATAAGAGATCTGGGAACACGGGTTGACAGCAACCTCTCTTTTGACCACCACATTGCCACTGTGGTCAGAAAGTCCTTCTTTGTGGCACATCTCATTACTAAGGGTTTTGCATCCAGGAAGAAAGAGGTAATTGTCTCCCTCTACTCTTCCCTCATTAGGCCAATCATCAAGTACAATGCCCCATTTGGCATGTACCTCACTAGACACCTGCAACAACTGGAGAGGCCACAAAAGTACCTCACAAAGAGGATCTTAGGCCTTAAACACTTGTCCTATATGGACAGACTCAAAAAACTCCAACTATTGTCAGTCTCATATCGCTTACTTAGAGGCAATCTCTGCTTGACTTACAAAGCCATGTCTGACCCAGCTCTGTTAGAAATGCTACATCTAAAGAAATCAAAATCCCTCCACACCACATGCTCCAGAGACCTAAACCTCATTACCACAATTCAACAGAATGTGCTTGAAGGACAGGTTCATAACCGAGAGACTGCCCATGCTATGGCATAGACTTCCCACAAACTAATATTCCAACCTACCAGCTGCCCCGCACTATCCAATATTCTTCAACCATATACATTGTGATATAACATTGTACTGTGGAGCTTTTCTCCCCAGGCCTCCACTGAAAACGGGCTCTCGGGGCCAGTGGACCTCCCCGGTCACCAACTGTAATAAATAAATAAAATACATGTCAAACGAAGCACCTCACTGGCCCTCTTCAAGAGAAATCTTGATGAGTGGATGGGAAATAGAAAATTCACCCCGGGGATCACTCCAGTGGCTCTACTCGACAGAGGCACTGGGAACTATGGTCGGTTGGCATGATGCCAGGGTAATCCTATGGGCTAAGCTTGTAAAGTCTCCAGGGCCATTAGCCTAGTACACACCTATGAACCTACGAATATGAAAAAGTGTGAGTCTGACATCCACCTTCCAGAAAATATTGAAAGCAGTCTCACAGTCTAAAATTACTTTTCCTGCTACAAGCATAAGAAGGAAGCCTAAATGTAAAAGACAATGGAATATATACTATCTGCAATTTTTTGCCATTGAAGTATAATGAACACTTACCTGCCTCAGTCTGCAGTCTGGCCGTTATGTCACTATCTGATTTGAGATGATAAATACAGTTTTTGTCTTTTTCATTTATTACTGTGATTGCTTAATAAATTGGTTATCTAGTTTTGTAATTCTGAGATTTTCTTTAACCTTTCTCTAATGATACCCCTGTTAAAAATACCAAGGGCCGGATTCATGAACAGCGACATTAAGTACAGCTGTCGTGTATGTGTCATGGCTTATCATGCACATGGTGGCACACTATTTGGTATTCATTAGTGTACAACCTCAAAACAAGGGTAAATGGCAAAATATCCTAATGGAAGCATGAGTAGCCAAATTAACTAATCCAAGATGGCGGAGCTATTCAGGAACCTATAAAGCAGCCCTGAAATCCAAAACTCTTTGGATTACAGCCATGATTACACTTGGATAAAAAACATTTTGGGGGTTGCTGCTGCCATCATTAACCCATATGTAAAACAGGCTTTAATTCAAGGTGCTGCTGCTGCCAGACCACTGCCAAGAAGAAGAAGGGTGTTTAGATCGAGATGTACTTATTGTGGACTCGATGAAACAGGAAATGTAGAGCTATGCAGGGTGAACAGAGAAACACTAGAGGAAGTATACAACCTCTGCTGCCTCACCTGAGGGCCCCAGAGAAATCATGGAGAACTTATCCCAGTGGAAACAGAGGTATGTGTAGCTTTATGTATCCTAGCTACAGATACTTTCTAGAGACCCACAGGGAATATACTAGGGATGTCACAGGCCTCAGCTTCCAAAATATCACATCAAATTCTAAATGCAATGCTACAACATGCAAGGGTGCATGTCTATGTATCCCAGAGGAGAGAGCAAGAATCTTGCAGGAGTTTTAGGGGCTGTAGATCGCACACACATAGAAGTAAATGCCCCACCCAGTAAACAGTGAAAGAGGTACATTATCAGGAAAGAGGTAATTTATCAGGAAGGGATATCACTCTATAAACTGTCAGGTTGTCTGTAATGGCCAAGGGATCATCTACAGTGTCAGTGCAGGTAACCTGGGCAGTTTTCATGACTCATATATATGGCAGACCTATGAGATGTACACAATGTTTTCTAAGGATGACAATCCTCAAGTGCATCTAGTGGGGCATACAGGTTATCCACTGGAACCTTGGCTCATGCTCCCATGAGAAACCCACATAACCCCACTGAGTAAGGATATAAAGATGTCTACACTCAGACTAGGAATATCATAGAATGTGTATTTGGTTTGCTCAAATGACAGTTCCAGTATCTAGACACCCCAGGAGGTGCCCTGCAGTACTACCCAGCAACCTCTGCCAAAATACTCACAGTCTATTCTATGCTGCACAATATCATTGTCAGGAAACAGCTTCAACAATGACAACTAGGGGCAAGATCATAGCTCCCAGTGCCACATTAAAGGCCAGGAATTCCAGCAAATACAGATGAGTACCACAAGATGGAGATGATGTCAGCAGACATGGGTGTGCACAATATGCCATGGTTCTGACTAGGTGGCAAAGGGTAGTACACACACACACACACACACACACACACACACACACACACACACACACACACACACACACACACTGACTACCCAAATGAGAAAATAAGAGCCTAAGCACATAGAAGTATTAAAACAAATACCTGCAAAACTGAAACCTTTACTTAACCATGTAATGGTTGTGTTCTGTTAGCATCAGACAGAGAACTTACACACACACACACACACACACACACACACACACACACACACACACACACACACACACACACACACACACACACACACAGACACACCTTGTATCTGTAGTATTAACTAAGTCTAGAACATGTATAGAAAAAGCAATAGTAGTATAACTGATTAGTGTAATATGCAGATTCCCACAAGACTCCCAGGTGTACAGTAATGTCAGTAATAGCTTATGACTGATGTTTGCAATATACAGCTATGGATTTTGACAAATACTATGCATCAAGCATTTCAGGTGACAACTGTTATATAAACCAGTTAATGGGTCAATGTTAGTATCGTTTGCAATGACAATTATTTTATTATAGTGTATACCTGGGCGTTCTGCAGTAAACACACTTGGGATGTCTTCCGTGTCAGCACCAACATCAAAAATTCTGTGTAAACCCTATGGTGAATTGTCTGGTTTCTGACAGCAGACAGAAACACCTCTGTTTCACTAAGTGGTAGCTTGGTAGCAGGATCCCCCCCCCCCCCCCATAGCCAGACATTCATGGATAATCAAAGTCAAAGTAAACTTTATAATCATTTAGAACTACACATGAGTAGCCTAAATGAAATTTTGTGCATCAGGTCAGTTCTTGAGATTACAAAGGAAAGTAAAACCAACACATGCACTAGAGGAATAAACATAACTAAAAAATACAATATTACTCCCAAAACCCATAAGAAAGAGCAGAGACATTTACCAATACTCAAATACAAAAAGAATAGAATGTTAATTGTAACTGCCCAATGCCTGGCCAGTGTGATCATATCACTGGCCCTAAGTCTTATTTTGCAATATGTTTGTCCATGACCTCTGACCACATTAACATTGTTGACCATCTGATACAGTCGAGGGAGGACATGTCATCCCTGCCTCTCTCTAAGAGGAGTGATCCATTGAGATGGTGTAGCACCTGAATGATCACATCATTCTCATCCTCAGTGTATGACAGTTGATGGGGTGCGAATCTCTTGAATGCCATAGCCCTATATGAGAGGAAACATAAAATGAAAAAAAATACACAAGTAAAACAAAAGTGATTATTAACCCCCTAAAATATTTATGAATTTATCTGTCAATCATACATAAAATACATAAAAAGTTAGGGTCCATAACAGTACACACAACTTAATACAGATCCCCTGTACACAACTGCCAAATAAAGAAAGGAATTGATATAACATTGCTAAGAGGACAGACAACTCTGTTACTCTGTAGTGTATTGCAGCTTTAACAAAAATAATGTACACCTGTCAAGAAAAAATGGATAATTTTGTGTGATATTCCCTTCCATGGAGGGCAGCCAGGTATGCATCACAGGCTTAACACAGTTCTGTGTGCTATTAATGCAAACCCCCCTGACCTTGCTAATAAGTAATACAACAGTCTTCTGTACTAAGTGGTCAGCTTCCCAGATTAAACTTCCCATTAAATGTCAGCAAGTAAGTATGGCACAGTCAGGGGGCAGCAGTTTAAAGGCATCACCCTCCGAGATAAGGGATCCATACCCATTACAAGAGGGAAGAGCTGTAAGCCCTTCTAGTGTGTTTGTAATGACTCATGACACACACAGTATGCCTATTTCTGTGGCATCACGGGTTGATGCACATCTTTCTGATGTCTGTCCTGGCATGTGCTCAAGTCTGGCAAGATGCAAATGTCATTGATTGCTCACAGACAATAATTAATTTCAAAGTAAGAATGCATTGTATTGCATGTTTTTCTCCAAATATGTATTTATTACTGTAATTGTTTTCTTCACATTGTACAGCTTAATAAGACATGAGGGCTTACATAACATTTCTTACCATATGGCATTATGCAAGTTCATCATGAAGTGTGATTGGGCCTGTGTTAGGAGACTTTCTTGTGTGTATTGATTGTTTACATGTTGTTATGGCAGTGTTCCCTGTAATTTCTTGTGAGCATGCCCAGTATAATCAAGTAGTAGATGCACTCCATTTATGGACTGAGACCTTGAACTACTGCAATGTCAACAACTCTGCATTGTCATTTGTCACTTATGTATTTTGTGTGTTATTATATTACTGTTTAAGATGTACATGAATATAAAACACATGCTTGTCTAATACATTTGTCAAGGTAATATACCCCTGGTCTATGGTTGCTAAATGACAGCAAATGGTAAAATGTGTCCCTTTCTGATATGCATGATACAACAGCAGTAGAGCTTTTTTCTTCTTGTTCATACATGATGAAGTGGAGAATACAGCAGTAATGTCAGTTATCATGCATACATTCTCTGTATATACATGTTGTATTCAATAACTGCAGTCTATGCAGATAGCCTGTAATGTATCTACTGTCGTTGCTAACTGTTATCTCAACCTGGCATGCCATCAACACTAATATTTAATTTACTCTCCTTTGTTATAATGTTGCATTGTGTCCCTTTCACATCTGCTGTTAGCATGTCCATTTTCAGTTATGTACATGGGTAAGGAATTGGAAACAGGATTAATTATAACAAACTGGAAGTATTTCTGTTTAAAATGCTTCTTTATGGCATAGTCACATTTGACTGCATTAACTGAGTACATTGTCTCTGTTTACCCTCCCCTCATACTTGTGTCTGTGCTACTAACATTGTATTCGGTGTACATTCTTCCTATTTAATGTCCCCTGCATCTTATTTCTTGTAATCAATGTGCCCTCACTTCATATATGTTGTCAATGCATGAAAGGTCTGCCATAAGGCAAGCAGGTTTGGTTACACTGTGTGCTCATGCTTCCCTGCACTGTTCCATGGCAGCCAGCACTGCTGCTGGCCACAAAATGGTGTTTATTAACATGGAAGCACAATGAGCAGCATGCATATTCAATGAGCACTGCTGCTCATCACGCTAACCTGCTATATAGACTCAAGGCCATTGCAGTGTGGCTACTTCATAGGTTCATAGGTGTGTACTAGGCTAATGGCCCTGGAACCTTTACAAGCCTAGCCCATAGAAGTGCCCTGGCATCGTACTGCTCGACATTAGTTCCCAGTGCCTCTATCAAGTAGAACCACTGGAGTGATCCCTGGGGTGAACTTTCTATTACCCATCCACTCATCAAGATTTCTGTTGAAGAGGGACAGCGAGGTGCTCTGCTTGATATGTATGGGAAGTCTGTTCCAGAGCATGGGCAGTCTCCGGGTGAGGAACCTGTCCCTCTAGCATGTTCTTTTGATTGTGGTAATGAGGTTGAGGTCTCTGGAGCATGTGGTGCACATTTCTCACAGAGCTGGGTCAGACATGGCTTTGTAAGTTAAGCAAAGATCACCTTTAAGTAGGTGATATGAGAAAGAGAATAGCTGGAGTCTTTTGAGTCTGTCCATGTAGGACATGTGTTTAATGCCTAGGATCCTCTTCATGAGGTACGTTTGTGGCCTCTCCAGCTGTTGCAGGTGTCTAGTGAGGTACATGCCAAATAGGGCATTATCAATGATTGTTCTAATGAGGGAAGAGAAAAGAGAGACAATGACCTCTTTCTTCCTGGATTCAAAACCCTTGGTAATGAGATGTGCCATACAGAAGGACTTTCTGAATGCAGTGGCAATGTGGTGGTCGAAGGAGAGGTTGCTGTCAACCAGTGGGCTCCCATCAATGTGGTAATTAGTGGGAACTGAGTTTTTACCAAAGGGGATGACGGCACATTTCTTGGCATTAAGCTTAAGGCCATGGTTTCAACACCAGTCATTGGTCTCGGTGAGGCCTTTCTGCAGGATGTCTGCATCACTTGGGGAGTTAATACTGACTCCCAACTTGCAGTCATCTGCAAACTTGGTCAGTCAGAGTCTCTTTGTGTTGGCCTGGACTTCTGAGAAGTAGATGCTGAACAGGAGAGGACCCAGGACCAATCCCTGTGGGACTCCACTTGTGACTGATTGGCAGTCTGACTTGGAGTCTACTACTTTCACACTGTGTGTTCTATCTGTGAGCCAATTTGCAACCCACCTAGTGATATACGGGTTGATGCCTAGTTTGGTGAGTTTATCAATAATTCCTGAGTGAGGAATGGTATCAAAGGCCTTGGCCAGATTGAGGTAGGCTGTATGTACTGCCTTACCTTCATCCACAGCCCTGGTGACTGACTCAAATAAGTCAACCAGGTTGAGCAGGCATGATCTCCCTTTCACAAAGCCAAGTTGTGTGGGGGTCTAGAGTTTGGAGATTTCCTATATCTTTGCTAATCAGGTCCATGATGATGCACTCCATAGCTTTACATATCAGACTCATCAGGCTAATGGGGAGATAATTCCCAGGGTCTGTAGTTGCTCCTCCTTTGTGGAGAGGGATGACTGTAGCAGTGCACCATTTGGTAGGGCAAAGCCTTAAGTGAGGCTGTGACTGAACAGGGCACACAGATGTTGTGCCAGTTCCCTTTGTAGTTCATGTAGAACACAGCCAGGGATATTATCAGGTCCCATGGAACCTGTATTCTTGGCCTTGGACAATGCAGCTTTAACCTGTGCTGCAGTAATGCTGGGTGCCTGGCATTCTTCCGGTATTGTGATTGGTCCTTTGGGGGGGACGGGTAAAGTTGGCACTGAATCTGTCGGCCAGTATGTTGGCAATATCTGTTGGCTCAGTATAGGAGGTACCATTGTGTATTAACTCAGAGCAAATCTGGATATTGCCTTGGAGGTTCTTGAGATAACTATAGAAGCCTTTGTGATTTTTTTTAGTGTCTGCCACAGTTCTGCCTTCATAGCTGACTTTAGAGGATTTGATGAGGGATCTCAACTTTTTGTTGAGGCTAATAAGGGAGTTTTTCCAGTCTTCAGACTTCATCTTTTTCTGCAACAGTTTCTTCCTTCTGTTGTAGAGTTTATTAATGACAGGGGACCACCAGATTGGCTTCCTTTTTTTGTAGGAGAGTGTTTGGGTTCTGTTTGGTATAGCTAGTTTCATGCATTTATGTACATGTTCGTACAGTGCATTGGTGTATGATTTGGCAGTCATGCAGCTATTTTCCATTGGCATAGGTGCCATTAAGTTAGCCACCTCTGTTTTTAGGAGCCCAAAATCAACTTTGGAGAAGTTTTTCAAAGTGGTTATCTTTGTCGGGGTGTGGGTGATATGTGGATTTCCATGGTGAGATCTGACCAGGAAGGGATTGACTACTGGTGTAGAGCAATGGTCGCCCATGTTAGTAATAACCAGGTCAAGGATGTTGTTTCCTCTAGTGGGGGTCAGATTGAGCTGGTCCAAGTCATCGGAAATGATGAATTCCAGGAAGCGTTGCGCCAGTGTATTGGTGCTTGAGTAGTTTTCCCAGTTGATAGAGGAGTAGTTGAAGTCTCCTTTTATGAGAGTGTTGTGTTGGAGCTTGATAGATTCCAGGGTGCTTAGGAATGTGGAGTGAGAGTCTAGGGACATGGTTGGGGACCTATAGCAGACTATGACCTGGATTGCCATCTTACCCAATGTTAGTTGTACCTGAAGTATCTCAGATGGGTTATGCTGGGCTACTAGTCTGGAGGTGTGCATATCCTTTATGAATATGGAGACACCACCACCTTTGGAGCTACAGTCCATGTTTCTGGGCTGAATGGTGTGGAATCAGTTATAGCCTGGTAGTGCAAAGGTGCTTTCTGCCACTTTAAACCAGGTCTCTGTTACAGCACAAATGTTGATGTTCTCCATTTTGAGGAGTACTTTGAATGAGTGCATCTTGAGATTTAGACTTCTAGCGCTGAGCAGCATGACCCTCAGATTGCATTTATTTATAGCTGTTATGGTGGTAATTTGGTCTTTGGAACACCACCTAAAAAAACACTATAGGGATGGCAAGAGCCTTAGCCAGTACCTGGAACCCCAGGGGTGACAGATGCAAGCCATCTCTGGCAAAGCATCGAGGTCTGTCAGTCATGTCCTCCCAAGCAGACAGATACTGGATCTCCTTAGAATGACACCAGAAACTTAGCCAATTGTTGAAGTCAATCATTTTTTGTTTGTACTGTGGTATAATTCTGGGTGTTAGTAGGATACTACTCAGGTCTTGAGTCATACCTGCCTGAGCCACATAATCTGAGAGCTCCACCATGTCTCGTTTAATATAGTCCAGGGAGGTGCATCTCAGGTCATTTACACCCACATGGGCAATGACAGAGTCATAATTGTACTTGTTGTGGAGTGAACTAGGTGTGTGTGTTATGTGTCAGATTCTGGCACCTGATAGACAGCTGACTGTTACCTTCTCCTTATTCAACCTAGTGAGTGGTCAATTGTGTGCCTCACTATTGAGTCACCTATAATTAGTGTATTGGTTAAGGTGTTTAGCCTTAGGGGCTTAGGTTGACGGGCACACCTTGGAGGTGAGCTATGTGTCCTGTGGTTTGTGCTGTGTTGTGGTGGCTGAGTGCATTTCTGTCTTGGAGGTCTCTGCTGTTTGGGTAAATTTCTGTTGAGAGTTTCCACAAAGGTGGGTGTTTAGTTTGTGCTTTTATGTGAGAGATGTGATGGTGGGTGTTCTGGAGGACTATTTATTCTATGTGATGTGGTGCAGGTGTTGACCTTCTCTTAACCAGCTAGTTCGGTCTTGACTGGAGAGTACGAAGCTTCCAATTTGGTGATATAAGTGCATCTCTCACAAGTCTGAGTGTTGGGAGGTAAGAGGAGAGGGTTGTCTGTGTACATGAGGCAGTTGCTACACTGCCTCAGAATGCCCAAGTGCAGCAGGTTAATAGGAGAAAGCACAGGAAACTACCCTTTAATCATGCCAGGAGGGGTGGTCATAACTACTAAGTACTGGAGCTATTTCCTTGAAGAATGACTAGTGCGGATGGCACTTAGGTGTGCTACAATAATTGCTACAAAAACCTGATGAAGTGCAAAGTGATTACGCTAGTTAAAGTGCAAGAGAGAAAAAACTAGCAAGATTCAAGGGAAAAACTGAAGAGCAGACTTTCTGGCACCAGTCATAGTTTACCTCTGCTCGGCGCCGCTAGGCAGAGCTTAAACAAGCATAAACCCGCACAAATGTGGGCTTTTAAACCAGAAAGTTGAAAGTGATGGAAAAACTGCCCAAATGGCCAATAAACTACAATTTCTGGGCCAGAAACCACTCCTCTTTTGGTAGATAGGCTACCTAGTGCTTACCACTCCCACTGATAAGCTAGAAGGCTTCCCTCCAACACAGAAAGGCTTGAGGAGCTCAGAAGCTTACAAACAGTCCTGTATACAGCAAATCTGTATCTGGACTAGACTAGTTACAGAAAAGGCAGGAAACAAGCACAAATGCAGGCTTTTAAACCAGAAAGTTGAAAGGGATGGAAAAACTGCCCAAATGGCCAATAAACTACAATTTCTGGGCCAGAAACCACCCCACTTGTCTCACACATGTCTATCTGTCTCCCCTAAGTATGCGAGAGTATGGTTCACCCACTCTGGAAGTTTCTGTTACAGTGCCATATGCTAGCACATTACCCCGGGTTATTTTAAGAAGGCTTTTGGTAAATATATCCCTTCTAATGCTCCTGCTTTTAGGAAGATGGCAGAATTATTCTTGGTGCTGAAGTGTAGGCCATGGATTCAGGTTTCAGGGGACTGATGACATCACTGACTAGTCAAATATCAGTTACCAGTCACTCAGTCTTCTACAGTGGGAAAGAAGTTATAGCCACTGTTCAGTCTGTGGAAACTCTCCCTACTCCTGCTTCTTGTAATCAAATGTTTGCCTACTATTTTTTAGGGTTATCAGAGAACTGGAAAGCCATGCAATATATAGTAGAAGACAACCCTATCATTTTTATTGGGGTAAAAAGCCTCATTGGGCATACAGGTCACTGACACTGGTGGGTGAGAAGTCTACACATAGGTACTTGAGAGAATTCCTTCCTTTACAGTTTGATTACTGAAGATTTGCTGAATCATATTTGGCACCAGAGAAATCCTGAGTAGTCCTCTGAGAATCATGAAGGGAATAGTGAGAAAGAAGAAAGGAGGAGGAAAATAGAAGAGATAAAGAGGCAGTTTTCCTCATCAGACTATTTGTAGTCACAGGACTGCAGGAAGGACTTGACATAGCCATCAGGTCTATACTTTATTCTATTATATATAGTACTTTTGACTGGTTCTTTTTGCATTTTGAGTCCCATTTACATTTGAAAGAAGTTTGAAGGAGGGGTGAAGAGGAGGCCATTGAAAACTATATATACACAGAGGGTCTACAATTCTGACAGACCCCCCCTCCAGGGCCCCCATCATGATAATACCTTTGAGGATGTTTTACAAAGTGCCTTATTTAGAACCAAATTTACATGCCCTGACTTTTGACTTTTTTTACATGGTCTGACAAGAGAAGGTAACACATGGACAACAAGTATACAGGTAAAAACCCAGTGGTAGGCATGCCATAAGCAGTGGCCTTGGCCAACTAGCCAGTGAGAAGAGTTTGGATTAACTCTGTAATTTTTAATTTCATTTCATATCAAAAGAAAACAAAAAAAAAAAAATGAGCTAAAAAACAAAATGAGTGACCTCCAAAGTGACCTGTAACAGAGAAACCTATATGCACATATGCAATATATGCAATGAAATGTTCAAACATTTGGGTGTTTTCAGATTATTGAGATTTCTGATTTTTACGCATTTCATATTTGAAGACATTTTCAGGAACTTAGGCCAAAGTAAACCAGCCCCCAATATAGTACATATGATATGTATTTCATCCTTGTTATCAACAGCATAGCATAGCATAAGCAGTAACAAAAATATAGTTGTTATAAGTATAATTACATCTAGATATCCATTTTGGTTAGTGACAAATATCCCAACTAACACTAAAATATCCTTAACTAGAAGGTCACACTGAAAAACGAAAAAAAAATCAAAAAAAAACAATCAGAAAAAAAGCTAGAACTTCCAATGAGTCTGAGACTCTCTCCTAAAACAAAGGCACATGGGCACACAGGACAAATGATCTCTATTAACATAGGGTGTTTTTCAGCTATGTGGCAAATCTGATTGCATCTGACTTTACATTTGAAGTCATTTTTTTAATTTGATTTCTCAAAAGCCAAACCAAAACCCCACCAGTATTAATATGATATGCATATTTATAACACCACCAGCATCAGCATAACATAAGTAGAGTCTTTAATTAAGCATAAGAAAGTTGTTATACCCAGCTGATTGATGTTACCATTGGGGTGACTGCAAAATAAAATATCCCAACAATTAAAACAAAAACAAACAAAGAGGTCACGAAAAAAAAATCAGAAAAAAAAAATGAAAACTCCAGCCAAGCTAGAACTTCAATGGTGACCTCCAAACCCTCCTCTCTAACAGGCACATGGGATATTTGCAAATGACCCCTATGAACATCAGGTGTTTCAGCTATATTGCGATTCTGAAGTATGCATATCCATGGCTAGTGGGGTTTGGCTTTATTGGCCTGAAATTGTCCATTAAAATGACTTCAAATGTAAAAGTCATGGGCAATCAGAATCGCCATATAGCTGAAACACCTGATGTTCATAGGGGTCATTTGCATATATCCCATGTGCCTCTGTTACAGGAGTTTTGGGAGGTCACTCATTGGAAGTTCTAGCTTGGCTGGAGTTTTCATTTAGTTTTTTCTGATTGTTTTTTCAGTGTGACCTTCTAACTCTTTGTTTTAATTTGTTAGTTGGGATATTTTGCAGTCATCCTAATGGTAATGGACATCAGCTGGGTATAACAACCCTTTGTTTCTTACGAATAGTCACACACTCTGCTTATGCTGAAGAGGTCATAGCAAGGATGAAATATGCATATTTGTGGCTATTGGGGTTTGGCTTTATTAGCTTGAAATTATCCATTAAAATGACTTCAAATATAAAAGTCATGGCAATCAGCATTACCATATAGCTGAAACACTTGATGTTCGTAGGGGTCATTTGCATAATACAAGCATGTGGAATAGTGTAAAAAATATATCACTTCTTTAATGCAGATTTTACAGTTCCAAGGGGAAATATACAGATTGACAAAGCGGCACATAGTATTTTGTGTCCTGCCATGGTCATGCATAATGACTTCTATACCTTTGCCCAACTGTGCCACACATTCTGAAGGAATGGAAGGCAGGCATTCCTGGGCCAGGCAAGAGTACTAGACCCCATTCATTGCTGTTCAGAAACCCTTATCAGCACTCCATTCCTTCATGAGATTTGGGTGGTCGGGCTCAGACCAGTTTGCTGGCCTGGGGGGGTGGGAGTGGAATGCTTGCTTACCGTAGAAGCACACCCTTCCCTCCCCAGTGGTTTCTTTAATCATACAATTGCTAACTCCCAAGGGGAACATGCCTTTGAATATTAGTTTTTTCTCAGCTCCTTACAGTACTTTGAGGCACTTTATCAGAGCAAAGTGAGCTCAGTCAGCTCAGAAAACTAGTAGATAAGCACCTAGTTCTCCCATTAGGTGTCACCCATGTAGTTTGCCAGAACATCAGAGCCTCCTCTGTACCCGCCCACCCCCAACCCAGGATGTGTGAGCTGGCATCCGCCACTAACTCCCATCCACCCCAGCCAGCTGATAAAGCTCCTACAGGGCCCTGTGCCATTAGTCAATCTGCTGTCATCTGCAGTGTAATCAGGTTTTTAACCCTCTCCTCAGCATAGCCAGCCATGCACAAGATATTTTTGATGTTTCCCGCAAAGATAACATTTGTAGACTAATGCCTTGGGATCTAAGCCTAGGAGACAAGCTTGATAAAGTAGTCAGCCTTTCTCACATAATGTAAAGAGACAGTTCTTTAGTGTCCAGAAAGATTAGAACATCCTCTTTGGGATGCCCTCTCACACATTTTTAAAAAGCTTGAAAAAAGGATGAAGCAATACATTTCTTCAAGCAATTGTTTTACTATCCTATTCCCTGATAAGCAAGAAATTTCTTCTCCCAAGTTTGTGTAATAAGTTCATGGTCTAGTTGTCATAGTTACAATCATACCTCCCCACCTGTAGACATCACAAATAGGAATAAAGGCCCTTGAAAAATATGAACATCCATCTAACAATGTAGACATCTAATTAGCAAAAGAAATTGAATACTAAATAGCAGATAACTTTATCCATTTAAAAATAGAGTGACAAAAATGATGGAACATTATAAGCATATTCTCAGAGAGACCGTGTAAAATCTGTAGACTTTAATGAGCTGGACTACAAAATTCTATCACATAAGGTTTATTTTTTTACTTCAGAAAAAAGGTAGTTGTTAGATGTGTGTCCTATTTCTTTAAAATGTCGTTGCCACTAGAATGCTGGTTAAATAGTGTGGTTTTCTGTGTACTAGACATCTTCAAAAATCGCATGTTATGAGGGAGATTCAGAAAAGTATGTGAAGGGGTAAATCAAGCCTGAAAATAGGGACATGTCTCCAAAAATAGAGACATCCTAAATCAAGCCTGATAATAGGAACATTCCACCAAAATAAGGACAGATGAGCGGTCTGGTTATGCTACACTTTTCTCCATGAAACTTAACTACTTTAACCCCATGGTGAAATTTTCTGTATTGCATATATACAGAGCAGAATTATTTGTGAAGGAAATTAATGACTGACCTGTTTTGATTATAAGGAAAGCTATTTCCATCACAGGGATGTGTTGTACTTCCGTCTCATTTTTCTATAATTGATATATATAATTTAGTATCAGTTTTTGTAGTGTTAGCTCCTCCAAAAGTGTATTCCAGGCATACATTTTCAAACAGAACCAGATTAGCACTGCCTTATAGTCTAGACAGAGGTCACTTCTAAGTCGCACATCAGAAACTAATTAAAATAATAGTTCTTTTAGTCTTTCTGAATAAATATCTCAAGTTTCCAAATCATCTGTTTTTTCTAATAAGGAATTATACATTTTCCTACCATATCAGATGGCTTGTCAAAGGGCTACAAAATGTGGCATTTTATTCAATAATATTTCTGATCAGTGAAGTAAAACCTGGTACAGTGATATCCACCGGAGTGACAGGCCATACCTGTTAGAATTTAGCAGACTGTGCTTTTCTGATTTTGTTAGATACAATTTAGTGGAAGTTTCAATTGTCTATGACAGTCTTTAGATGATGGCACAATATTTTATGGTTTGGACATTTATTTTGCAATCCTAATTTATGCCCTGTCTGTCAAGCTTGTGATGCTACGTTTACTGACATTAAAGATGATGTCATTGCTTCTGCATTCTATGTATTTCTGTGGATCACCTTGGAGAGCTTAGATATCCTTTATTGAAGTAATTGTGTTACTCACTTTTTAATCATCAGCATATTTTGTTATCCATAGACAACCTTCCAATGTTATATTTGAAAGCAATCATCCAAAAAGAATTTTCTGCAGTGTGGAGCTTTAATAGTATCCTAATCAGACTCGTTTGCATCATTAAATAAAGTAAGCTGGCCTATTTTCGTAACTGTGTTATGTATTGTATTGCAGTTTCCTCTGGTAAGTTCTAGGGATGATATATATATTGCTCAGTCAGATTTTACTTTTACTTAAAGATGATACTGTCCTGATCTTTTTAGAGAGGGTAAAATCATAGTTGAGAAGCAGAAGAATCCTAGGATTATCAGTGTAAGACCTGAGATTTTGTTATCTTAGATTTAAATTGTTTGTTCTAAATTAGTTTAATGAACATAATCAATTAACACCTAGTGATAATTACTGGATGTTGGGTAGCATACTGAATTAGTATTTCAACAAAAAACACATTGACACTGTATTTTTATTTATTTTTATGTTCTAGAGTTTAGTTAGGAAGCCTGTATGCTTCTATAAGACCTAGAAGTTGTACAGTAGATTCGTATAATATCACATTCAGTACCATGGTTGTTAATTACTGCATGGACAATGTCTAGTCTTGTTTTTATTTTTATCTATTATTTATTTATTTGCTTCTGGCCTTACCACCTGTTCCATCAGTCTGCAGCAATGAAGGGTGGCATATCCTAGAATTTCTGATAGGCATGTTGGATCTTCAAATTAGCTTTTTGGTAACGACACATATATCCACATCTTCTTGAAAGATAAAGGTTTTCCGGAGACTTCTTGCATATAGCAAAGCCACCTTCACTTCTGATTGTATTTTTTTAATCTGAAAATGGATAAAAAAAGATGTTGGTAGCTGGAAAAACTCCTATTAGTTGGTGTCAGTGTTTTCAGATGAAGTGTTCTTGGCAGTAGAGATAAAGGGGAGTTTTTGTGTACACTTTTTTGTATGTTGTTACAAATTACTTTGTTAACTTAACAATGATTGATACAGTAACTTTTTATGTAGCTAAAATGGTACTAAAGCTTTTTACTAAATCAATGAATGCCTAAGCCTTGCAGCTACATCTATTACCTATCCAATATCAATACTCATTAACAGGTCAATAAAATGAAGGCTACAGTCGCAATGTATGGACACAGTCATATATAGTTCATTTGCTCAAAGGTGACAGTACAGGTATATACCAATCTCTCTTCTATCTCCCATTTCAAAAATCCTTGAAAGTGTATCTGTAAGCAGTTACTCACTGGACAAAATGAAAGTCTAATTCCCAACACAGATTTCTTTCAGGTGTCAGCACTGAGACAGCACCACTGACATGTTATAATGAATTTATTTCTCAAAGGAGTCGAGGCTTACAGGCATCTTCACTCTTTTTAGATCATTCAACAGCTTTTGATACAACCTCTCACTAGCTACTTATTGAAATAGTGTATTGTATAATCTCAATATACACTGGAGGACAACAAAATGATTTAGTAGCTCTCTTAGTAACCACTCACTGTTCTCCTTCCAGAACACCACCATCGCACGGGCACCACAGGGACGTATCCATTGCTTTTCAATATTTTCATTAACAACACGAGTAAATCAATAGATAGCACCACTTTAGTGCAAAATACACATGGATCCTCTCTGATATACGCAGCTAAATCCCTATATAAACTCTAAAACTTTGCTCTAGACAACTTTGCCACCCATGAATCATGTTTACAAAAATTTAGAATTGGCTCTGAGACACGGATGGAGCTCTGATTTCAACCTAGGTGACGTATTTACCTTTACTTTAATCTTTCCTTTACTCCCATTAAACTTCAGTATGTTTTCCTTCCAATTTATCCTCCATAATTTCCTTGAAGTAAAAATAAAAAAAAAAAATAGTAATATTTCCTAAAATGTTGTCAGATGACACTGGAATATGATGCATATATCACTTACTTCAAATGATCTCATCTGTTCTGTCCTGTAAATATTCTTTATCGTTTTCAGTGTTTTAGTTTATATTTAATGTTATCATTGTGGATTTTATTGTATAAGCTTAATGTATATTTTTGGAACTTTTTCTTCTTGGGACCACACTCTAAAGGAGTCATCAGGGCTCAGTTGAGTTATTCCAGTTACAAGTGGAAATAAATAAATAAATAAATAAAATAACTCTTAGACTGTGTGAGGAGGCCATACTTTCCCAGTCCTTCTGCAACTAGAAGTAAATTATCTTTTCTAGGACTTTCCCTAGTTCCCAGTCTTTAGAATGGCATTATAGTCTTGTACAGTCTGCGGACTGCAAATTCTCAGGGTGGGCATGGTTCTTTCAGTTCGTATTAGGCAGAGCCCCTCACTGACTCTCTTCAAGAGAAATCTTGATGAGTGGATGGGAGATTGTAAGTTTACCCCAGGGGTCACATCTGTGTCACTGCTAGACAGGGGCACAGTAAACTAATTCTGTCATATAAGGGGACCTTCATTGTGTCACTACTAGACAGAGGCACAGTATTCTACATTTATTCTGTACATTTTTGTACCATTTCATGGGGTGGCAAAAGCCATCACTATGGCTAGGCTTACAAATGCCCCAGTGCAGATAGCCTAGTACTATACTATGAAACTATGAAACTATGAAACTAAGACTGACTATATGTGCACAGTGCTTGAACTGATCTCTTTTTCAAGTAGACCCTAGTTCAGGGGTTGCATCCTTAGCTGTTACTGCTCTGAAGTGTAATGGGTAAAGATGAGAAAGCATTAGTATGGTCATCATTTATCTCCATTTCACTATTTATTGAGCCGACATTTAGAGAAGTAATTACTGTGGAACCGTACAGCTTCATTTGGTTGCAAACTTGCCTTGCAGTGCTTATATTTTTGGGATCAGACTTTGTGGTAGCCCCTACATAGCATCTCTCTCTGGCTGGCAGAGAGAGAATTGTGTATGCCTTAGACACATGACTGTGGCCATTTTGGTAATAATCTTAGACTCTTACAATTTCTTCTGCCTGTCTGATAAGTTGTCTTTTTCTTTTAACCCCCTCCAACATATATTGAAAGCTATATCCATTTCTTTAAGCTGATGCTTAACTGTGCTGTTGAACACAGTCTATCTTCTCTTAAGACTTTCTTCATGCAGGAAAATGTTCATCCTAAATTTGTGAAAAAAAAGTGAAGGAAAACTATGGAGAAGAACTTCCATCCTTTCCAGAGTGTATAATTATTCAGACTATTAAATTATGTCTTGTTAGTAGGTCTGATTCAATTTTTTTGAGAAATGGATCTTCCTGAGATGTTGTATACATATGTAGGTATTTTAAATGACCAAAGTGAGGAAATACGGTACTTGAGTGAACAATAAATTTGATAACTTTACGGTTGTATTTATGGCTCTAATGTTCAGAACAGTATCCTTTTGCTGGACATACATTTGACTTAGGGGTTTTAGTTATTACCTTTGAAAGACTAAAAAGTAACAAAGGTTTGTCAAGAACTGAATTTTTCTGACCAATATCATTTACAATAAAATCTCCTAAAATTACATTATTTTTAATGTTAAGCTGAAAACGTTTTGATAGAAATGTTCTCATGTTTTAGCACTGGCTGGTGGGGTGAGACCTGCAAGCTGATGATTAATTTGATATGACACCCTGTCACTGGTTGTATGACTAACCAGTTTGGATCATGGTCATTTAGAGATGTATTTTCAAGAACTAGTGAGGCATGACTGGATTTCTAGACAAGTAGTAGGACACCATGTCTAACATACATTCCATCTCTGTTTTCTGAAAAGAGATAATGCATCTGTGGTACATGTATTTTGGCAAATGTCACTTTTTTCCATGATTCTGTGACTCACAAGCTAACTTGTGGAAGAGCAACCAAAATGATATGGAGTCTTATGTATTATTAAGACAGTGGGCATTTAGCTGTGAAAATGAAAACCCTTTGTGTTTTATGGGTGGGGAGCATTATATTGTCACAGATGGAGGATCTGTTAAACCAGGCAGGTTGTGATGCATATGAAGAGGTGACATATTTGCTACGATGTTGTTAGGGTCTTGAGGGATTATAGACACAAATGCGTTGATGTTTGCTGGGCTGTGCCATGTAAGCAGTAAGGATCTGCATTTGTAGGATTACTTTGGGGCCACGCTTTTCTTTCTTTTTTTTTGTATGTGTTCAGCATTAAGAATTTTGAATAAAAGAAAAAAAAACAATTACAGCTTTCCTAAATGGCTTTTATGAGGGTGAGAATGACTATAACTAGTATAGGAAATTCTGCAGTTTTTAGAAGTAATCCATAGACAAGAAGTTATGAAAGAAGATTGTCATGTTTGCAGTTTGACTGTAACCACAGTGTACACTGTCGTAAAATAGTTGCTGGATTGCAAGGCCATTCCAAGATTTTGCATAGTAAATAAGGATAAGGAGGTGCTACTTGTCTTCTACTTGTCGTGGTTATTAATCATTCCATCACACTGCAGACATCCAACAACAGTCTGCAAAATCTTGGCAAATTTATACTAGGTACCATCTTAATAGACTTAAATCAAAGATTCTGACTTTGTCTGCCATTCCAAACTCTTTTAGCTGAACTATCCTGCTATGAATGCTACCTTTCATTTCTGATGAGTGAAAATACATCATAATCACATCATCATGGGGATAACATAGGGCTCATCCTTGGGACATTCATATTCTGCATCTTTATGAATGCTTTAAACTTCTGTCATTTCAGAATCCCTGCATTTTCTATGCAGATAGCATTGTTGAATAAATAGGAGATAACTCTCCTGATAATATAAAGGATATGTTATCACGATAACTCACAATAATCTGATCTTAGTTCAAGCTATTGGCTTCTTCCTAAACTTTGAGCATAGAAGCCATCTTTTTCAGCATAAGTCTTGTCTATGTCCCTAATGCCTGGATATTTTATTTCCTACATCCAGGACATGACCACTTAACTAACCAGTTCAATTACTAGAGTTCTTTCTGTACTCTATACTTACATTTCCTGTCCATGTAGAATAAAATGCTACAATAATTAGCAGCTTAGTGGAAACTTACTATGTCTTCCACCTCATAACCCAAAATGCAAAAACCACTACTGCAAAAAGGCATAATGTTTGTCATATTAGAGTTGGGCCTCCCTTTACTCGTAGGTCATATCTTATTGGTTTGCAACAGCTGCAGAGACTTAAATAAAATGACAAATGTATGATAAAAGCCCCCACACATGAACATGACTACTAATTATTCCTTACTAAAAACTCTGCCATTAATGGGCTTTCATTTAGGAGCCCCCTATTTCTTTTTCTTTGCCTATAATCTGATATCAGACCATGATAAGGAATGTAATCTCTAACCTGCAGTCCAAATAAATTCTTTTTTTTTCAATAATCATTTTTATTGTTTTGCAAAACCATTATACATTTCACACACTATTTACATTATGTACAATATTGCGTCCAATGTTTTAGTTCCATTTTGAATTTCCCTATAATACATTAAGAATAAATATCATTTTAACCAAGTACAGGAAAATAAAATCACAAAAAATTAAACATAAAGCATCTACAATAGACAATTATAAACCAACTCAAGCCAATAATTTGTATTATTTCTACATTTTCTATCTAATCCAAGAATGTGTTGGTACACATACAGAATGTCCTGACGGAAAGTGGATAGGAACCGCTACCAAAATAATATTAAAGATTTGTTCCCAAATTTTTATGCTGTTTATACTTTTCTTATTATTTCTAATTAACAATTTGTGCGCTAATATATGCTTAATCGCCAACAGCCTGAAATTTTGCCACGACACCTGTGCTGGGTTCAACCAATTTGTGGCTATATATAATTTCATTAGTAAACTAATATTCATAATTACAATCTTTTTTGTTTTGTCCAAATTCTCCGGTGGAATATGTAGAATCAGAAATTCCCAGGAGAGTGTTGAGTTTTGGTAACCCATTTTTTGTAGTTGTAACTTTAAAGAATTTCATAATTTATAAATGCACTTACAACTCCAGAACATGTGTAACAGGTCTGCTGTCTGATCTACACACTGTGGACATTTAGGTGACTTTTTTGAATCAAATTTATGAAGTGTTAGATGGGTATAATATGCATTGTTAAATATCAATTGAGTAAAGACCAGTTTTTGAAGTGATACGGATTTTAATGTTAAGTTAAACGCCTCTACTATTTTACTGTCGTCTAGGGATGGCAATTTCTCTCTCCAGTATTTCGATAACAGAATATGATTATTATATTTTCTCTCTTTTGCCATTTTATACGCTGAGGATATATATTTTCTATCTTGTTGCAATGCTTCCCACAGATGACCTGAAATAACTAGTTCCTCTTTTTTAATTACCGAACTGGTAAAATAATTTATGGCCAAATCTTTTAACTGCCTCATTATAATTAAATAAGAGATGGGAAGATTCATCTCTTTAAGATATCATGTACCGCTACTCCTAGGAAGGGGTATAAATCCCTTACAGTTAATTCCTTAATAAATGGATATTTCTTTAAGTCTATCAGTTGATTACCAATAGTTATATTAGGATTTCCATCAAACGGTTGAAACATCATCATATATTTTAAAAGGTTCAAGGAGGCAAACAGAGTTTGAGTCGCCATTGCCCATACCTTGATGTGCTCCATTAACTCATATTTACTCAATGTTTTTATATTCAAAAATGGTACAGCTTTAACATTAATTCCCTTCCCTTTTATGTGTTTATAATTTAGCAGTACCCATTTGGGTATCCATTTTCTATTTTCACTATTCAAGTAAGACACCCTTAAAATCCTATTGGCCTGAATCACTGTATAATACATCTCAAAATCCGTAAATCCAACCTCGTTTTAGGAGCCATCAGTTTCTCATAGGATATTCTCGTTTTTCTGGGTTCCCACAGAAATTTCCCCAATCCTATCTGAAATTGCTTAAAAAAGGATTTCGTGATTTTAAGTTGTGCTGCTCTAAAAATATATAGCATTCTGGGGAGAACGTTCATTTTTATTATCGCTGCTCTTGCCTTCATCGGTAGCTTCAACTTACTCCATCTTTTCAAATCCATTGTTATTCGGTCTCCAGTTGCCTTAATATTGTTGATAAAAAATTCTCTATTTTCAGTTGAAAAGTCAATCCCCAAATATTTTATTCTTTCTTCTGTCCTTACTCGTCCTATCAATGGTAGCATTGAAAAAGGTGTAGGTGTCTTTAGAGGGAATATTTTGTTTTTTAAATTTAGTTTGTAATTAGCAATTTTCTCAAAGGTTTGTATTGCTGTTAGTATTTTTCCGTATCTGACACCGGTGTGGTACTGTATATATTTAAATCATCTGCAAAAGCAGCCATCCTAACCTTTATCCCAAGAAGTACAGGAGAATTATAAAAAACATTTTGTTTCATATGAAGAAATAAAGGTTCCAAATACAGATTAAACAGTATGGGAGACAATGGGCACCCCTGTCGAGTTCCATTTTTAATTTGAATCCTTTTGGAACATTCATGATTTATATATAAACTAGTGTATGCATTCTTGTATAAATTTCTTAACATAGAAATAAAAGGCTGAGGTATATTGAAATATGATAATGTTTCAAATAAATAAGCCAAATTAACTCTATCGAATGCTTTTTGAGCATCAATTATTAAAGCATATATGTTCATATTTTTATACTTTGCGTAAGATATTAAAGTATGAAGAGTTAATGTATTGTCTGTAGTCTGTCTCCCATCTATAAACCCCGCCTGTTCTTGTGATATTATCAAGTTTATTATTTTTTTTAATCTACTAGCTAGAATAGATGTCATGATTTTCATATCAATATTCAACAATGATATGGGCCTATAATTGTCTGGATTTTTGGGATGACTATTCTCTTTCAATAACAGAATTGTTCTTGAGGCATTAAAATGAAGATCATTGCTGCCATTCGAAATGATATAATTAAAGGTCTGTGAAAGTACGGTGCTCAGAATCCCACTAAAAGATTTATAAAATTCAGAGGTCATACCATCTGGTCCTGGGGCTTTATGTGGCTTTAATTTCTTAATTGCCTCTAGAACTTCATCAACTGTAATCAATGCAGTCAATTCTCCATGAGAATCCTCGTCAATCTTGGGAAAATTAATTTTCTGTAAGAACTCTTTTCTCTCTTCATCATGTCCATGAGTTTGTTGCTCACCATATATCTGATTAAAAATTGATTCAAAAATCTTCATGACATCTGACTTATCAGTATATAACGTATTGTTATGATTTATTTCGGTAATTAATCGTGTCGATTTCGTCTGATTAATAATACGGGCTAATGCTTTCGAGGGCGTTTGAATGTGATTTGCATATTTAACTAAACTTCTTTGTTCGTACAGTGACAATTTTCTGTTATGCATAAGAAACAGCTCTTTCTGACATCTTAACAACTCAGTTTCTGTTTGCTCAGTGTAGTTACTCATCAGCTCCTGGTCCAATAATTGTACTTTAGTTTCCAGATCCAGTTGTTCTTTATTTTGGAGTTTTTTATAATAAGTGGCTTTCTGAATAAATAATCCTCTTAACAAAGTTTTAGTTGTAGCCCATTCTATATCTAATGGATGTTCATTACGGGGTATATTGTATACTAATTGTTTAAGTATCTACTTAACTTCCTGTACTATATCTTCTTTAGTTAATAGGTATGGGTTTAAGGACCAATTATATCTACCATGATTTTTAGTATTCAAAATATCGGTCTTTAAAGTTAAAGTTATTTTAGAATGGTCTGAGAGCTGTCTAGCTTGATTAGAAACCCTAGGGTCAAGTGAAATGAACACTTCTGGAATTAAAAAAAAATCAATTCTTGACCACATTTTATGGCAGCTAGAATAGAAAGTAAAGTTTTCTGCCTTTGCTTGTATGTGTTTGTGTTTAAAAGGGTCATACAGTTTGAAATCCGTTCTCAGTTCTTTCAACGCTACCATTGCCTGCTTATTAAAAGCAGTCGAAGTTCCCAACTTATCAGTTTTAGAATTTTGGTAAGCATTCCAATCCCCCCCCATCACTATGTAACAGTTGTTATATGACTGTAGAATAGAGTAAATTGAAGCTATATAATGATGTTGGTTCACATTTGGGGCATAAACACATAAAAGTACTATCGGCTTATCCAAACTTTCAGTTTTGAGAACCACCAAACACCATCTGCCTTCTTTATCTATTTTGTCCTCCAAAATTTCTCCTTGAAACTGCTTCTTGATTATAATTGCCACCCCAGCACTATTCGTAGTCCCTTCCGCCTTTACAACCTTCCTAATCCATTTCTTGTCCTTCATTGTTTCCCACTGGTCATTAGTCAAATGTGTTTCTTGTAATAGAATAAAACCTGCTTTTGATTTAAAAACAAATGCAGAAACAGCTTTCTTTTTCATGTTCTGGAGTCCTTTAACATTCCAGGAATCTATTATCCACATTCTAAACTATGAATTGATGAATAATGGTATCTATTTTTGTTTTCCACCTTAAATTGACAAGTGTTGGTATTATGTGAATTTTTGGAAGCAAAACAGCCATCCCATCCCTACCCAGTGCCTATCCACTATTCCTCCGGACCAGGATGAACATAGGTTTTTACATTGGATAACATTCCCCAAGTAGCTAATCTACTAATTCTATTAACTAACAATAAAATAGCATGCAAAACCTACACCAACTATATCTACGTCTACAAAGTCTAACCCAGACATTCCCTACTAAACACCGCACTCAAGTAACTACAGCTCTGAACATTTCCCTAATATTCATGTAAACTAATTGTACCTGACATGTCAAATAATTCACTTTTAACAAACTTTAAATTCAGCAATAATATGTTAGCATTATAATTACTTGTTCCAAAACCTTTTAACTAACAGTTCACCTAATAAGCACACAGTTATTATACATTTGTTTAAAACAAGCCATTATTTAGGTCAGCTATTTATCTTCAAAACATTCCTATAATATTGCATTTAATTTTTATAGATCATTACAGTTAGACATCACCTATATTACACAACTACTACTACTGTTTGCTAATTATGCTATATATATATATATATATATATATATTTTTTTTTTTTCCCTTTTCCCCAAACTGATCACAGTTAAAAGATACTTATTTGTTCACTTATTTACTCACTAAATAAAACACAGTAAGTTACAAAACAAGCCTGCAAAGGAAAAAAAAAATGAGAAAAAAAATAACACAAAAAATAGACTGCATTACCTGGATTTACCACTAAGCCATAGATTCTTATACAGCAACAGCCAAACCATACATTTTTTTCCATACAAGACACACTTTACCTCATTGATCGTTTCATAGTCATTTTAGCATCAAAAGAGTCCCAAAAAGCTTCGTTGATTTACAGCAGCTCTTCTTGCTTCCCAGCAGTTGCAGCAGTCCAGGCAGTTAATTTTTCGAATTTTCGCTCCCGACGGGGAACCAATGCGAACGGACCTCTCAGCTGCACCACACTCAAAACGGTCCCCCTGCTTCCTTTACCTTGTTTCCTGTTTCCTCGTGGGTCAGGAGCGCTCGTAGAAGCCATAAAACTTTGTGGAATCTTCGTGTTTCAGCTAGGAAGACGAGATTAAAAGATAAAACGGAGAATTACCAGGCCTGCTGAAGAAAGAAGAACACACAAAGGATTTTGAAGCCTCGGATCCTCGTAAATGAAGTCTCCCATTCACTTTAATGCAGGAAGAAGCCAGGATGGACTGTTCAATTTTCAGACAGTGGCACAGCCTTAAACAGCTTCAAAAAGGTAGGTCTGGCTTCTTTTTTTGTATTTACAGTGTATTTAATGCCATCAAGAGTAAAGATTAAACTGTTAGGATATTTCATTTGAAATCTAATGTTTTTGTCAATTAGAAACTTGCAGTATGGAGCCAGCATTTGTCTAGACTGTCTTATTTGTGCTGGTAAATCCTGTGTTATAGAAACTTTATAACTTTGCCACATTATAGATCCCCCAGATTTTTTTATGGTTAGAAGTATTTTATTCACATCCTGGAAGTTTAATATTTTGACATACACAGATCTTGGTGTATTTGAAGCTTGGGAATTCCTGTAAGCTCTATGTGCTCTTTCGATGACAATTTGCTGAACATCCACAGAGTCCTTAAGTAATGTTTCAAATATTTGTATGATAGAAGTGGTCAGATCATTATATTGGATTGATTCTGGGATCCCTCTGATGATTATGTTGTTGCGTCTTGATCTTGCTTCCAGGTCCAGAATTTTGTTTTGCATCATTTGTATATCAGCCTCTTGTGATTCAGATCTTTTAGTGAGCGATGCTATATTGTCTTCATTTGCTGCTATTCTGGTTTCTGCTTTCTCCATTCTTGTTAGAATCCGATTACATGTCTCACTAAATGTTTCTGTTTGGGATGTTAGGTCTTGAAAGGCATCTTGTATAGGTAATAATGCAGACTTAATTTCTTCCATCGTAACCTGTTGATCAGATTTCGCTGATGCCCCTGTTTTTGCAGTTTCTTGCTGTCTGAATGTTTTCTGTCTCTTAAATATGGATTCCTTCTCTGGAGACTGTAATGCTGACAGTTTAGTTTTAGTAGTTGTAGTGTCCATATTTTTATCTTCTTTTGACATTTTGAAATGCTGCAGGTAGAGATGATTACCAAGTAAAAGTTTCAGTAATGAGGTAGTTCAGTCCTTTGTTTGGTGCTCTGTTCAGAATCAACCAAGCAATCAGTTCCAATCCTGTTGTCAGCAAGTATTTTTTTTCAATTTTTTTTCCTCGATAAGATCGCTGACTTCTAGTAGTTTATTAATTGCTGTCAATTAGTTGATTAACTCCAAATGTACATCCGCAGAGATGATTTTTGTTTCTGGTCTTTGGAGAGCTGAAGTACTGCAGTGCTTATAGAATGGCGGCCATCTTTCCCAAATAAATTCCTGACCTCTTCCCATTATATTACCTTTTCCTCTCTAGTGATTTGCTCCCAATACCTTGGTTCCTTTGTGCATGATAACTATAAGAATCAATCAGAGGAGGTTAGAAAGGATTGAGAAGAGAGACTGGATAATCAATTCACAAAGAAACAATGGGAGGATATATGCATGTCTCCCAAATATGCAACAAAATCTAGACGTTTTAAGATTTTTGCTTGGAAATGTTTACATAGATATTTTTATACCCCACATAGACTCCAGAGAATTTTTCCTCAGGTAGACGGCAAATGTTGGAGGTGTGATGGGGAAGAAAGAGGTACTTGGGAACATATTTTCTGAGAGTGCAGTGGGTTGGCAGACTTTAAGGATTCCCTGCAGGATGCACTATCGGAGATGACAGGTGGGCAAATTGGTGTAATGAGGGAAATGATTTTTCTGAGCTGTGATACAGAATAGGAATTGCCTAGACATGGTAAACCCTTGCTGTGTCTAATTATGGTGGGTGCCAAAACAATTACTAGAAAATGGAAATCAGAATCTAAATCAACTATATTAGAAGTAGTGACTATAGTAACAGAGATAAAACAAAAGGAACTGAGATCTTTAGAAAAGCGTAGGAGCAAACTATATGGAAAAAATGGGAATTGTGGGAACAATACATACAGGGAGGAATGAGGTTTAAAAGAAGGCAGGGCTTAAATGAGCTATATAATATTTAACTGAAAATGATTGCGTAGATTATGAGTGATGTATAATGTTTGCAACTGGGAGTGTGTCAGTATAGTTTGTATTGTAAAATGCTTGCAACTAGGATTGTATCGTTGTGGTTTGTTTTCATTTATATAAATGCATGATTGCTTATGTCATAAGTGATGGTTTAATAAAGATGTTTCTTGTTTATAAAAAGTGTCAGGAATTGAATAATTTATGTAATGTTGCTTAGGTTATTTAATACATAGCAATAGATGTGAAGTATAATGTTTGTTAATATGAATTTGTTAATACAGTTTGATTACTTTTGTATAAATGTAAATTTGCCTATGTCGCAAGTGATAATTCAATAAAGGTGTTTAAAAAAAACATAAACACGACCACATAACCCTTAAACATGGTCACTATTCTGCCAGTTTTCCGAAGGGCAACCATCTCTACCTGCTCCATCCTCTGCAGAACAGTTTTTTTGGAAGCCCTCTCCTTTCTCATTTAGACCTTTCACTTGCAGTCTTTACTCCTCTTCATCTAACCATTTCACGTCAGTGTCCCCACCATGATCTCTCGAGTACTTTGTATAACTTTGCTTCCTTCTCGGATTCATACGCTTGGCTTTCCTTACTTTGTAACAGTTTACTCACCTAAGACATAATATATTTATGTGGGGGTATTTACCATAACTGTACTTGTCAGCAAAGAAAGATTATTGCTGTAGAAGGTACTGCTGTCCTCATTTCCCATGGTACTGCTTATATGTTAGGCCTGTAATTTCAATTTGTATGTAGCTGTTTTTATGTCACTTTGTGCCTGTCCATATGGGGAATGTCTAGGTGCTTAACTAGTTGGCAAAGATTAGATGTGCAACTTTTATGCTTTACTGTTAGGAATGTTTGTGTGAGGCATAGGTTCATAGGCTGAAAATTAAGTTCTAGGCAATCAGTCTACATGACATTACAAGCTCAACCACAACCCCTATTCAAAAGTTCCTTCCATCCTCAGAGGATAAGAGAAGCTAGACTGGAGGAGAATCTAAGCCTTTCCATGCAATTATCTAAGTTTGTCTTGAATATGGCAAGGGAGCCACTATGCATTACATAGTGGAGTTTTGTTCAAGAGGTGAGGGATACACTAGAATGGGAATTTATCATGCCAACATGTCTTATTTATCTGTTGATAAACATATACTTCCTTTAACTGGATATTGCGGTACCCCACAGGAGTTATACTTATAGCCTACAATGAAAGAAGAAGATGAGCCCACCCTAGAATAAGTAAGAACAGCACTAAGGAAAATGACGACGTGGAAAGCAGGAGGTCCGGATGAGGTCACAGCAGATATAATAAAGATGCTAGGTGAGACAGGGGAGAAATGGCTCTTGAAGGTACTCATAGCAGTGTGGAGAGAAAGACATATCCCAGATGACTGGAGAATAAGCATATTCGTGCCAGTGTACAGGAACAAGGGGGACATGCAAAACTGTTGGCAGTATACAGGTGTCAAACTCCTGTCACATGGCATGAAAGTTCTGGAGAGGGTGACTGATAAACAAATACGCAGAGTAGTATAATGTAAGATGGGAGATGAGCAGTTTAGATTCAGATCAGGATGCAGCACAACTGACCCACTGATTGCAGTGAGAAAGATAGTTGAGAAGAAGCTAGAAATGAGGAACAAGTCCAACTGGGCATTCCTAGACCTGAGGAAAGCATATGACAAGGTCCCAAGAAAGATGATTTGGTCAGTCCTGTGATGGTTCATAGTGCCAGACTAAGTGCAGACTATGTACAAGGACCCTAGGACACAAAAACAAACAGTGTTCAGACTCTCAGAGGAGTTCCAGTGGGAGTGGATTTGCACTGGGTTTCAGCTCTGAGCCCACCACTGTTCATACTTGTGATGGACTACATTAGCAAATAGGTTGCTGGAGGCAGATCAACAAAGAACAGCAGAGCAGAAGTCCAAGTAGCTCCAACTGCAGAGAATGTGAAAGAAAGCAGATTATGGTGGTTTGGGCCCATTTGTGATAAAGCAGAAGACAATCTGGCAACGAAGATTTGAGACAGAAAGGAATAAGGTAAGAGAAAACTAGAGCATCTAGCAAAAAGATGGATGGTCTGTGTGAGAGAAGACCTGCATCAGTCAGATATGACTGTTGAAAAAGGTAAGAGAGTGGCATTGATTTGAGAGAAATGGCGACAGTTGATGCAACACCATGATAACATGGAAAATGGGAAAGGGGGGTCATAATGATGATGTTTCAGGTACTATTAATTCTGTGAAAGAATATGAGGTCAAAGAGCTCTGATCTTTCATGGCTCAAAGGGTTAGACACATGTATCCATGGAGGAGTGTGCAAGAGACTGAGTATAGACAGAGGGTTGCCAGTCTGCCCTTATAGATAAGATTTTTGAGGTCTCTCAAGCTGAATGATATGGTTAGAGAAATATATGCCAAAAGGTACATCTTATTTAATAATGGGTTTGATGAGATATGAGTAAAGGGAAATTAAGATTTCTTTGAATCAAGGGGAGAGAGCTATGGATATTAGCTGAGCCATTCTGAATGCTTTCCAAATTACTGCAGAGATATATTGGTCAAATGATAAAGAATTATCAGTGACAATGCCTAGATCCCTTATGATATTATCTGATTGGAGGAGTGTGTCACCTGTATGGTATGTGAAAATATTTTCTTTACCAAAATGAACTGTGCTGCAAGTCATCAATTTAATTTGAGACCATTGTCCTTGTACCAAGTGTTAGCATGGTCTAACCTATTATGGAGCAGTTGTAAGTTAGTGGAAGATCAAACAACAACACCAAATCTACAGTTATCTGCAAGTTTACATAACCAGAAGCCAGGAGTGTTGGCCTGAAATTTCTGAGACTTAGAGGGTTAAATAGGAAGGGGCTCAGCACTGAATCCTGGTAAATTCTTTGCTTTCAGAAGTGCCACTTTACATAGATTCTGTCAGACAAGTAGTTAGTTATCCACCGCACAACATACAGATTTATACTCAGATTTAACAAGTCTGTCAGTAATGTCTACATGTCAATGGCCTTAGCCAGATCTAAATATGCTGTATGTACTGCATAACAACAATACAGTGCTTCAGTTACATTTTACTGAAAAGCCAGGCTCTTCCTTTGACAAAGCTGACCTGATGTGGGTCCAGAGTTAGGAGATTTTCAATGTCCAGATTAATGGGGTCTGAAATAATATACTCCATAGCTTTACATATGTTACAAGTAAAACTAATAGGTCTGTAGTTACAAGAGTCTGTGGTTGGATTACTCCTGCATAACAGCATTAAAATGGCTGCTTTCCAGACTTAAGGAATGTAACCAGTGGAGAGGCTTAGGTTAAAGAGGTTAAGCAGAGGATTCAGATACGCCATATCTACAACTAATAATTGGGCAACCTGGTAAATTATCAGGCCTCATGGATAAGATGTTCTTGGTATTTGAGAGGACCGACTGAACTTATTCCATAGTAATTAAAGGGGATGTTTCAAACTGGAATCTGTGGAATAGCTGTAACAATGAGTGGAGTACAATTTGTGCTAAAATTGTCAGCTAAGATATTAGCTTCTTTCCTTTTGGTCAGAGCTAACAGTATTATGGACGAGGTCTGAACATTGCTGAGTGTAAGTGTTTAACTTCCTGTCATAGTTAAAGAAGGATTGGTAGTTATTTTTACTCTTAGTGGCTATTTTCAGTTCATACTTAGCTTTGAGCTTCCTAAAGCTTCCTTTAAGCTCATTACTGCTTTGCTTAATTGTGCTAAGTAGGTAGAATGAGAAGTATAATAAGTATTAATTAATTTCTTTTACTTGTTTTGTAATTTATTTATATTGCTATTCCACCATAATAGATCATCAAATAACTGAAGAAGTTTGCTTTTGAAAAGTTCCTAAACACAGAGAAATTTGCATGGGAAATACCACCAGTTTTAAAGGAAACAGTCACTAATTTATGGTCTGATTTAACAACACAATGATACTTATGCAAATGTGCAGGAGCTGTCTAATATATATATATATATATATATATATATATATATATATATATATATATATATATATATATATATATATAAACTAGATCAAGGATATCAGGACCTCTGGTAGGATAGTTGACAACTTGTAAAAAGAGAGTTAGCATTAATAATGTCATTGAAATGTTGGATATGCCAACCATTGGCGGTGTACTTCAACCAGTTTATTGACAGACAGTTAAAGTCCCCTAGTAGAAAGGTGTTGGGTTTAATGGAGATTTCACCTAATGTGTTAAGATAGCTATTATGCTCAGAAGAAGACATGGTGGCTATTAAATAAATAGATATAAAGAGGTTATCAGTACTGTTTGTAGTAATTTGAACATCTAGGAGTTCAAATATTGTGTCCCAAGGAAACTGTTATGAGATAAAGATATCCTTGAAAAATACTGCTACTCCCCAGCAATTGCCAGTAGATCTAAAAACATGGTAGGCACTATACCTGGGAATAAAAGTAGCATTTTCATTGCTCTGAAACCATGTATCTGTAACCAGATAGATATGAATATGATCAAGTTGCAAGAATTTAGTAGGTTAGAATGTCCATCAGATGAACTCTGCCTAACTGGGGCACTATGGGAGTAGCAAAGACTTTAGCCAGAATGTGAAAGCCTTAAGAAAGGCGCAGACCATCCCTGGAAATCAGGAAAGCTTGTCAACCATCTCATCACTAACTGACATATTCTGGATTCCCATTAAGTTAAATAATTCAAGCATTTAGGATAGTATACAAAAACATTTGTTGGCATTGTACTGTACTACTTAGGTGCCCTACCAAATAAAATACAGAAGATGGCATAGACTATGCTGTTCTATTATAGCTAACTTTTCTGCTTGCTGCCACTGTATAAGACACAACCTCAAAATCTCCTGGAATGTCCTTTTCATTTTAAGACTCAGACAGGACACTGATATGCAGTTGTGGCTTTATGCTATCTTATGGGTGTTTATTCAGATTGATCCATCTGAATGCCTTCATAAACCTGAAATTCCTGTCTTCCTAGGGTGTTCCCGAATGGAACCACTTAGATTTAGGGTTGCTGGTTACCATGATGAAATAATTCAAAATATATAACAAAATATTAGGAACATTAAATTCATTCAGCATGCATTTTATGGAAAACAACATGAAGGGAACAATTTTTGTTTAATTTTGCTGACTGGGTAAGTCCTACTGAGCCAAGTGGCCCTTCTCAGGAAAACATAAGGAGAGATTTCCAGTACAGCAGTCTCACAAAATACAATTGTCTTGGAAGGTGCCCGAGTAGGAATGTAAATGGATGAACAGTAAAATAAACCTATGGCAGATGTTTAGTGTACCCCTTTTTATTACAGTACAAAGAGACTAGAGGAACTTAAGAAGGGTGGAGCCTTGTTGGTTGCATAGAGAGATGCAGGCCTGACTATGGCCCAAGTGGCCTGACTTTGGCTAGTATCTCAGGTCCTTGATCACACAGGTGGAGAGGATGTGCTTGCATGTCACAGGGGGCTTGTGTTCGCTGAGTAGTCACAAGGTTTGATTTGGTGGAGACTGGGGTAACAACTATTTGGTGTTTCCTGAGGGTAGGTGTGGTATCTTGCTGAGATCAGCCGCCTTGTAGAAGAGAGGGATGGTAGAGCATTGATGCCAATTTCACTCCCCATCATCAGGGCCTTACTAGGTATGTGCAGAGAAGGGAGAAAAAAATGGAAAAATACTCCCTTGTGAGCAGTATGATGTTGCCCCAGAATGCCTTGATCTTCTCAAGAACCCTGAATTTGGTTAGTGCAAGTCCGGGGAAGGTTAGGAGGATTTAGTACACTCAACAATTGAGGAGAGGAGATACTGAAAACAGGTGATAGTCAGCTATGAGGAAGCATAAAAAATAGCTCAAAAATATTTCAGAAAGGTGACTAACATATGACATATAGAGAAATCAGGAGTATCAGTACAGAAAGCAGCATCAGTGGAAAAGAAAAGTTAAGTGTAGCACCAATGATTTTGATGACATTTTGACAAGTTTGTAATTGGTGAGAAAGAAGGTGAAGTGCTGAACGATATTAAAAATGACAAAACTCAATCCACTAGATCCATTTGACTTCATATAACTGCCAGCATAATGGATATGAAAGCAAAAGTTTGCACACTAAAAAACTGCATCAAAGCTGGACAAGGAAGGTCATGAGGTTTAGGTAAACTCCCTACTTTTTGCTATTTTCAGAGATGTTGAGCCTGTTTTTGGTGCTTTCATATTTACTGTGTGGCAAGTCTGAACATTTTATCCAGTGATGGCAAAGCAAGATAAACGTTGTGCGCTTAACAAAATGCACTACATGAAAGAACATGTTTCGATAAATGCGTCCATGAAGAGGGTGGGGTTGCTGAATCGTTTGTAAGACACTTGAACTGGCAGAATATTGAATGTTAGTTTAAAGGTGATAAAGATGAACAAATAAGAATTAATACTGGCACAGGCATTGCCAACTGTTAAGTTTTACAAAATTTGCACTGGAGCCAAAGTTAACATTAGAAAAAAATATATAAATAGCTTATCAGTCTGAGCAAATTTAAGTGTGACCTAAGAGTGGTGAGAGATGTGAAATTAAGATGATACTGTGCAATAACAGGGAGGGGAGGCATGGTCAGTGTCAATGTGCAAATGTTAAAAATGAATGCAAACAGATGTACAATAAGTACAGGTGATTCCATAATATATCAGATCTGTGTTGGACGTAAATCAGAAGGTGCTGAAAATACAATAAAATGGAATATTTTCCGTTAGTAATAGTAAGATAGTCACATGGTTGTCTGAGGAAAATGTAAAGAAAGTTTCTTTTGGGGTTCCATAAGCACTCAGACCTAAATTAAAAATGGCATTTCTGGCTTTCAATTCATGGCACTCTAGTTATCCAGTTAGATTTAAAATGTGCACATGTGAGGCAGACATAAAAACAGATGTTACATCATGATATATATATATATATATATATATATATATATATATATATATATATATATATATATATATATAGATAGATATAGATAGGGAGAGAGAGAGAGAGAGAGCATCTCAAAATTTCTGCAACTAGTCAACGCCAAAATTACCTCTTAACCTTATCCCCCCTAACCAACCCTCACCTCTCTTTTCACCCAGCTGAACTCAACATTGCCAATTACAAACTTAGCCATAAAACCCTATAGTCACCATCTACATACCCCTTGGAAAGAATATACCCTTATTAGAAGAGATTCTCCACTGGATGTCTGACAATATAGCTAATGAAACTATAATACTAGGCAATGTTAACATCAGCTGGCTAACCCTCATCTCTAACTCCACTACTACCAACATAAACGTATATGGCTACACACAGCTTATCTCTTCTCCCACGTTTCTTCATAAACCCACTAATATCAGTTCTATCCTTGACTGGATTCTCGTCTCCAACCCTAACTTCTATCACCACCCTGAATCCCTACCCAACTCCATGAGTGACCACTCCCCTATACGCATCCAAAGATTCTCCCCCACTTGTCTAGACCTCATAAATTTAAAGAATGCCAAAAGCTAACCAGTTTCAACCCTGATACATTCAATAATTTTCTCACTGCTATAGACTTGTTCTTCCTTTCATCCCTACCTCTAGATGAAGCTGTTCTCTAGTTCAGCTCCATCTTTCTAAACACACTGGACTCCCTTGCCCCTCCCAGAACAGTCAGAGTCAAATCTACTCGATCTCTTATCCAAAACAGAGATTCTACCTGGAAACTCTGGACTAAGACCAAACCTCCCACACCCTACCAAAAATATAGGGAAGTCCAAAATCTAATCAAAAAACACATACACATTGATAAAAAGAACTTCTACCTCTCACCCCAAACTACAGAACACAGAAACCCTAAAACTTTCTGGAATACTGTCAACCAAATTCTTCACCCAGCAAGCCCTCAACTCCCAACCTCTGCCCCAATAACACACCCCAAGAAACTGTATCCATTTTTAATTCATACTTCATAGATACCATCAGCAAACTTATGCAAAGTTCCCACCCAACCAACCCCATACCTCCCACCACACCCCTACTACAAAATAGCCCATTCTTACTAAATCCCGTTCCAACCATCTACATTAAAAAACTTCTTCTCAGACTTAAACCGATGTTCCCCATCAGCTGACAGTCTGCTGTTTCTCTTCCTAAAGGCTGCTGCTAACTCCATAACATATCCTGTCTCCATCCTCATAAACTGCTCGATCAGTGAATCCACTGTTCCTACTCTCTGGAAAAAATTCCACACCATGCCAATTCACAAAGGTGGAAATTATGTAGAGCTGTCTAATTATCAACCTATTGCAATACTCTCTCCCTTCTCCAAAATTCTTAAGCACTGTGTTCATAAACAAATCTTGGCTTATCTCACTCAAGAAAACCTGATCACCCCTACCCAGCAGGGCTTCCACTCCCACCACAGTACTACTCCTGCACTTATTTCCATTACTAACTCCATCTCCCTAGCCAGAGACAATAACAAACTAGAGTCCTGCCTCTCTAGCAACTATCTCTTGGTTCAACAGCCACCTCACAGACAGACAGCAATCCGTAAAATGGTTCTCTGCTTTATCTCCTTTTCTCCCCATCAAAATGGGCATTCCACAAGGCTCACCTTTAGGCCCCCTCATTTTTAACACCTTTACTAACCAACTTCATACATCCTGTCCTCAGTCATCCATCATGCAGTATGCAGACGATTCCACAATCATCTCTATTGCTGATAACCCTCCGACCTGCTAACCCTGACACAAACATCTTTCAACCTCACTGAAACATGGCTTACTAACAACCAACTCATACTTAATCCTAAAAAGACAAAACTTCTCTTCTTCCCAAAATTGCTTTATCATCTTAAATCCTCATTTACCATCTCTTCCCTTAACAAATTACAATCATAGCTGAAACCCACACTAAGCTTCTTGGAGCAATAATAGACAACCGACTTAAATTTGGCCTTCATGTACTTCACAGTATCAAGAAAACCCACCAAAAGCTTGGCCTACTGTATAGAAACAAAATGTTCCTCACACCCAACTCCAGGATCTCACTTGCCCAAGCATACCTTCTCCCTAACCTCTTCCACAGCTCCCAAATCTTAACCAACTCACAGTCCTCACTACTTTCCAAACTTGAAACCACCTGTATCAAAGTTGCTAGACTTGGAGCCAATCTGCCCTCTAGATCAAACCAAACACTCTGCAGACACTCAGCTGGTTAGAGTTTCCTTACCAACTCATATATGCAACTTCTCGTTATCTTTTCCATCCTGAATAAGCCCTCTTTCTGCCCTAGCATCTCCTCACTGTCTCCTTCTATAAGCCTCCTCAATCCCTCAGAAGTTCAGACCAATGTCTCTTACATATTCACAAACCTAAAAAAAAAAGTGGACAGAATCTCTACAACTACTTTCCTGCTCGTTCATGGAACAAGCTTCCCATAACCCTTAGAAATATTACCCACATCCATAAATTCAAGAAAACTCTCAAAATGTACCTTAACAGCACCTGGACCTGTCACTATAATCATCCCACTTGAACCCATCTCTTTTTCCTTCAATATCCTCTCTATTCCTCCCTTCCCTATTACTATAACTCACTAACAAACTACATTGAATTGTACCAGTTGTCCACTGATGAAAACCCAATGTGTCTTTTGCCAGTGTTTAGTTATTACATAATTCTATATCTACTACTCACATTAAATGTCTCTGCTGCTGTGTATCCTTACTTATACTGTCATGGACATTCTCTTATTTTATTGCATATATTTTTTACTGCATTTTACTTCAATCTTATAATTTTTCTTGCTTTGTTTTACTGTGGAGCCTTTTGGACATTTACTTAATTGTTTTATTGAATATTGTTTTTACTATATTCTACTTCAGTCTTCAAAATTGTCATGCTTAGTTGTACTGTGGAGCTTTTCTCCCTGGGCATCTGCTGAAAAAGGCTTTTGCTCAGTCGGACTATCCTGGTCAACAAATCTCAAATAAAATAAATAAATAAATAGGAAGCTTAAATGTCAAGAGAAATTCCTAGTCATGACTGAGTTGAAAGACTGTAGATATGAGTTCTGGATCTGTGTATCATTGATTTCTTATATAAATAATCTGCTGATTAGAGCCACTGTACTAAATTCAGTTTAACAGCCAAAAGTGAAGAAATAAGTACTGATGTATCTGCTGATGTTGAACTCCTTACAGATCACCAATAAATATTTACCTAATACTGAGTATAGTTCCTTATGCCCTCACTATGCTACAAGGGCTACCATGAATGTTCTTCTGTATGGAGGAGTGGTTTCTGGCCCAGAAGTTGTAGTTTATTGGCCATTTGGGCAGTTTTTCCATCTCATTCAACTTTCTGGTTTAAAAACCCACATTTGCGCTTGTCTCCTGCCTTTCCTGTAACTATTCTAGTCCAGATACACACTTGCTGTATCCAGGACTGTTTGTAAGCTTCTGAGAGGTGCCAAAGTCTGCTCTTCAATTTTTCCCTTAGATCTGCTAGTTCTCTCCTCTCCTGCACTTTTACTAGCTTATTAGTCTAGCACTAAATGTTCTACAAGGAAACAGTTCCAGTACTTATTATTAATGCCCACCCCTCCAGGCATGTCTAAAGGTCAGTTCCCTGTGCTTTCTCCTATCAACTTGGTGAACTTTGGCATCCTGAGGTAAATGTAGCAACTGCCTCATGCACACAGACATCCCTCTCCTCTTACTTCCCAACACTCAGACTTGCGAGAGATGCACTTATATGTACAAACTGGAAGCCACTCACTCTCCTGCCAAGACCAGAATAGCTGGTCAAGAGGAGAAGGTCAACACTTGCACCACACCACATGGAACACATAGCCTCCAGAACACACACCAGCACTGCCTTCACATAAAAACACAAACCACACACCCACCTTCACAGAGGCTCTCAATAAAAATATACCCAAACAGCAGAGACCTCCAAGGCAGAAATGCACTCGACCACCACAACACAACACTAATCATGAGACACATAACTCTCCTAAACAGTGTGCCACTAAACCAAAGCCCCTAAGGCAAAACAACATGCCCAACACACTAGTCATAGGTGACTTAATAGTGAGGCACACTGATGTCCCACTCACCAGTTTGAATATGACGAAAGTAGCAGTCAGATGCCTGTCAGGTGCCAGCATCCACCACATAACTCATGCGCTCAGGTCCCTCAACAACAGGTACAACTCTGACTCTGTCATTGTACATGTGGGTATGAATGACCTGAGACGTACCTCCCTGGACTACATGAAAAGAGACATGGAGGAGCTCTTGGATTATGTAGCCCAGGTGGGTATGACCCTAGCCCTGAGCAGCATCCTACCATCATCCAGAAAGATACCACAGTGCAAGCAGAAAATTATTGATTTCAATGATTGGCTAAGTTCCTGCTGTCATTCTAAGGGGATCTAGTATCTGTCTGCCTGAGATGACATGACTGACAGACCTCGATGCTTTGCCAGAGGTGGCCTGCACCTGTCACCCCTGGGCTTATGGATACAGGCCAAGGCTCTTTCCACCCCTATAGCGCCTTTTGTAGGCGGTGTTCCAAAGACCAAATTACCACCATAACAGCTACAGATAAATGCAGTCTGAGGGTCATGCTGCTCAACGCTAGAAGTCTAAATCTCAAAATGCACTTGCTTGAAGCACTGCTTAAAATGGAGAACATTGACATTTGTGCTGTAACAGACACCTGGTTCAAGGCAGCAGAAAGCACCACTGCACTACCAGGCTATAACTCATTCCACACCTTTCAGTCCCAGAACTTGGACCGAAGCTCCAAAGGCGGCGGTGTTTTCATATTCATAAAGGATGCGCACACCTCCAGACTGGTAGCCCAACATAATGCATAAGAGATACTTCAGGTGCAGCTAAAACTGGGTAAGACAGTGATTCAGGTCATAGCCAGCTATAGGGCCCAACCATGTCCCAAGACTCACACTCCACATTCCTAAGCATCCTGGAGAATATTAGGGTCCAACCTAACACTCTCATACTGGGCGACTTCAACCACCCTTCCATTAACTGGGAAAACTACTCATGTACCAATACACATGCCCAACGTTTCCTGGAATTCATTAATTCCAATGCCCTGGACCAGCTCATTCTTATCCCCACTAGAGGTAGCAACATCCTTGTCCTGGTCATTACTAACATGGGCGACCGTTGCTCTACACCAAAAGTCAACTCCTTCCTGGTTCGATCTGACCGAAAACTAATCACCTTGGAAATCCACATCCTTCCCACCCACCCCACCCCCTGCAATAGTAACCACCATGAAAAACTTCTCCATAGCTAACTTTGGGCTCCTAAAAACAGAGGTGGCTAACTTCACGGCACCCATGTAAATGGAGAATAGTTGCATGACCGCCGAATCATACGCCAATGCACTGTACAAACATGTACACAAATACATGAATCTTACCATATCCAATAGAACCAAGACACTCTCCTCCAAAAAAAGGAAGCCAATCTGGTGGTCCCCTGCCATAAACAAACTCTACAACAGAAGGAGGAAACTGATGCGGAATAAGGTGAAGTCCCAAGACTGGAAGAACTTCCTTATCAGCTTCAACAAAAAGTTGAGATCCCTCATCAAATCCTCTAAAGCTAGCTATGAAAACAGAATTGCAGCAGATAGTAAAGACAACCACAAGGCCTTCTATAGTTATGTAAAGAATCACCACGGCAATACCCAGATTTGCTCTGAGCTATTGCACAATGGTACCGCCTATACCGAGCCAACAGATATTGCTAATATACTGCCCGACAGATTCAGTGCCAACTTTACCCCTCTCTTCCCCCCAAAGGACCAATCACAATACCAGTAGATTGCCAGCCACCCAGTATTACTGCTGTACAGGTTAAAACAGCACTGTCCAATGCCAAGAATACAGCTTTTATGGGACCTGACAATATCCTTGGCTGTGTTCTACATGAACTACAGAGTGAACTGGCACCTCACCTGTGTGCCTTGTTCAATCACAGCCTCACTTCAGGCTTTGTCCCTACCAAATGGCGCACTGCTACAGTCAGCCCTCTCCACAAAGGAGAAGTGACAAGAGACCCAGGAAACTATCGCCCCCATTAGCCTGACAAGTCTGATATGCAAAGCTATGGAATGCATCATCATGGACCTAAAAAACAAGGATACAGGGAATCTCCAAACTCTGGATCCCACACAGTTTGGTTTTGTGAAGGGTAGATCATGCCTGCTCAACTTAGTTAACTTCTTTGAGTCAGTCACCAGAGCTGTGGATGAAGGCAAAGTGCTTCATACAGCCTACCTTGATCTGGCCAAGGCCTTTGATACCATTCCCCACTCAAGAATCATAGAAAAACTCACTAAGCTAGGCATCAATCCCTATATCACTAGGTGGGTTGCAAATTGGCTCACAGAACCCTCAATGTGAAAGCAGCTGACTCCAAGTCAGCCTGCCAACTAGTCATCAGTGGAGTCCCACAGGGTTTGGTCCTGGGTCCTCTTCTGTTTGGTATCTACTTCTCTGAACTCCAGGACAATACAAAGGGACTCTGGCTGACAAAGTTCACAGACAATTGCAAGTTGGGAGCTATTATTAACTCCCCAGGTGATATTGATATCCTACAGAATGGCCTCACTGAGACCAACAACTGGTGTCAGAACCATGGCCTTAAGCTCAATTCCAAAAATGTGTTGTCATCCCTTTTGGGAAAAACCCAGTTCCCATGAATTACCACATCGATGGTAGTCCAGTGAACATAGAATGTGTTATAAGAGATCTGGGAACATAGGTTGACAGCAACTTCTCTTTTGACCACCACATTGCCACTGTGGTCAGAAAGTCCTTCTATGTGACACATCTCTTTACTAAGGGATTTGCATCCAGGAAGAAAGAGGTCATTGTGTCCCTCTACTCTTCCCTCATTAAGCCAATCATCGAGTACAATGTCCCATTTGGCATGTACCTCACTAGACACCTGCAACAACTGGAGAGGCTGCAAAAGTACCTCAGAAAGAGGATCCTATGCCTTAAACACATGCCCTACATGGACAGACAAAAAAACTACAACTATTCTCTGCCTCATATTGCCTACTTAGAGGCGATCTCTGCTTGACTTACAAAGCCATGTCTGACCCAGCTCTGTTAGAAATGCTACATCTAAAGAAATCCCAATCCCTCCACACCACACTGTCCAGAGACCTAAACCTCATTACCACAATCAACATAACGTACTGGAGGGACAGGTTTATAACCCAGAGACTGCCCATGCTATGGAATAGACTTCCCATACATGTCAACCAGAGCACCTTGCTGACCCTCTTCAAGAGAAATCTCGATGAGTGGATGGGAAATAGAAAATTCACCCCAGGGATCACTCCAGTGGCTCTATTCGACAGAGGCACTGGGAACTAAGGTCTGGTGGCATGATGCCTGGGTAATCCTATGGTTAGGCTTGTAAAGGCCCCTGGGCCATTAGCCTAGTACACACACCTATCAACACCTAAAGCAGAAGCCAAGATAAAATGATTGTAATTGCACAGGGATAACAGAAGTAGAGGTTAGAGGTTGTTGTGTACCAGTGGTGCAAGGAATTAATAAAAATGGCAAAGTAAGAATCGGTATCGATATACAATGTTTGAATGATGTGGTCAAGAGGAAGAGATTCATCCTGCCTACTTTGGATGATATAGCACCCAATTAAACAGGGTAAACAATGCCCTCTGTGTACCATGTATCCAGTGGGTTTTAGCAAATACTGCTTGACTCAAACAGCAGAAAACTGACAGCATTCATCACTCCATTTGGAAAATTGTGTTCTTGATGGTTACCTTTTGGAACAACTTCATCATCATCAATCCCTTTTTTCCCATTTTTTTCTACATGGGCTCAGGGTTTCATGTCTATTGTCACCACCACTCTCAGTTCAATGCCACTCACCTACCTTCTTTGATAGCCTTGCCTGACTGTCACAGGTCTTCTCTCATGCAGTCCATGTATCTTTTGGCTGGGCATCCTTGTTTCCTCTTGCCTTCTTTCTCTCTCCCAACACTTCTTCACCAAATGATGTTCTGCTTTCCTGCTTGTACCTGAACTGTGATTATATGTTCTCATTCTCTTTGACCTTCTACACAGTTGTAACTACTTTGGCTTCTGCACTTATGCCATTATTTCTCTGTCTGTTCCACAGTGTACATCTTACCACCCATCTCAGGCACTTCATCTCCATTACTGCTAGCTTCCTCAATTGCTCTGCCTTTCCTGCCCATGTTTGCATAGCATACAGTAGCACTGGCCACACCACTGCTTTGTACACCTTTATGTTAATCTTTTTTGGTATTCTTCTGTCATATACTACACCTGATATTCTCTGTCTGCATCACCACTGATTCTAGCTTTTACCTCTTCATTCAGACTTCACTTATCCTCAACCACTCCTTCTAGATATTTGATACTGTTAAACTGTTTCACAATTTTCCCTTCTACCTCAGTTTTCAGTTTCTTCTGTTTTCCCTATTTGCTGTTATGACAACTGTGCTGTCTGTACTTAAGTTTCATTCTGTGTGGCTTGAGTCTTGCATTCCATCCCCGTATCATTTTCTGAAGTTCCTGTTCAGAGTCTGCTTGCATTGCCACATCATTTGGATAGAACAGCTTTGTTGATCTGTCATCCTGACCTGTATGAACAGCAAAGATCTCAGAGCTGAACCCTGATGCACACCCACTCCCACTGTGAACCCCTGTATGATTTTGAACACTGTTAGTACTTGTGTCATTGGGCCCTTTTACATACACTGCACTAATTCTACCAATGTTTCCAGGACTTTGAGCCATAACGGGATTTCAGAAATCAGTTTTCTGGGAACAGTGTTATATGTTTTCTCCAATGAATGTCCAGTTGGATTCTTTCTTCATCTCCATCTTCTTCTGTACTGTCTCACTGTAGACATTGGGTCAGTTGTGCGGCATTCTGATCTGAATATGTAATATTTTACGTTCTACGTTCTGCGTATTTGTCAGTCAGTCACCTTCTCCAACACTTTGATGCAGTGTGACAGGAGACTGATACTTCTTTACTGCCTAGAGTTAACAGTTTATACTCTTAATCCCTTGCATTAACTGCCAGACTAGATGGAAAAGTTGTGAATGCCCCCTTTATTCTTGTACACTGGCACCACTGCTTATCCTTCAGTCATCTGGAATACATTTTTCTCTCAGTGCTACTATATGGTTCCCTAACTCACCCGATATTTTGATTGTCTACCATTATGTCATCTTAGCCAACTGTTTTCCTGACTCCATTTTCCTTAGTGATGTTTTTACTTCTTGGGTAGTACTTATTTCTCTTTCATTGTAGGCTGTGTATGGGGCAGTACACCTTCTGTGGGGTTTACTCCATTTCAGAAATTTCTGGAAGTACTCCCTCTATTTGCTTTTTATGCCATGTGGTCCTTTTGGAATTACTTCAACATCTCAGTTCTTTTGGAGTGAAATGAGTTTACTCCTCAAAGACAATGGGGGCACAGTGGATATGGTGGAGAGCATTTTTGACATTGCAGTGGTGGAGATGGCATTAATGTGGATCCCAGTAAAAGCTGTGATGGGGCTACCAAGTCCAGATTATGTCATGGAACTTTGACAAGTACTTGTCATGGTAAACTACCTGTGCAAATTGTTATAGGGCTGTCGATGGTGCTTCATCCGTAATCAGAAATGCTAAAGGCAACTGTCACATGGACATGGGGTTATGCTCAACAGCATGTTTTTCAAAGGGTTATGTTCATGTTAGTGTCCACACCTGTGTTTACATATTACAATCTCAGTAAACCAACTGTAGTTACTAAAGATGCTAACATTTATGATGTTGGAGGTGCAGAAATTAGATCATATGTAATCCAACCAGCAATGAAGTTGCAGTAAAGGGAAATCAGACACACGTACAAGCAATTGCTGAGATGCCTGAACTGAGAAGACAGTTGTAACCGGATGAACAATTGCCAAGGCCAAAGGGTAAGAATGTATGTCAGTGTCTTTAGACTCTAATGATGCAATCAATCACAATGTACCTGAAAGAGACATGTTAGCTAGCATGAACTTGTCAAGAAAGACAAACTCCTCACATCCACAATGATTAAGAGTTACCTTATGAAAGCCTGAGATGAGGCTTCCAGTCAGGTAGCAGTATTTGCAATGGCTCCAGAATCAAACAAGTATTAAAATGGCTGCTATCAGGGACATATGTTTAGAGACTGTGAAATCTTATTTATGTTCTATGTTAGCGAGAAATGTAAACTGTTATAAAGTGATGTCAAGTGCAATGAAAAGTATGCGTAAGCAAATGTTATGATGTACAAATGTGCATAATGAGTTAAACTCAAAGGCAAATGCAATTCCCTTCTCAAAAGTATGGGAGATAGGGTGATACCTGATCATCATGATAATCTGTGTGAGCAGTGCTATATTGAGTGTGTCTATGTAAGCCTAAAGGAGATTTCCCATGGTGTATTAGGGCAGTGTTAAGCTGACTGTGATCCTGACAAGATCCTCTTGTTTCAGTGCAAAACTTGTGCTTATAATAAATGTAGGAAATTAATACACATTAATTCTACTCTCTAAAGGGCCTGGTGCCTTAAAGTAAGCACAAAGCATAACACTGTGTGTGTGTGTGTGTGTGTGTGTGTGTGTGGGTGTGTAAATCTATATATATATATATATATATATATATATATATATATATATATATATATATATATTTAAATAAATCCTAACTATTCATTGAAACTTCAGTCCATAGAATAGCAACTGATCGAGCGCATCTTGACAATCAGCAAACGAATGAAAACAAAAAAAAAACAAATAAAGCAAAACAACTTGTTTATTTCACGTGGCAAGCTCCCCCCACCCCCTGCTAATTTTATATGTGTATATATATATATATATATATATATATATATATATATATATATATATATATATATCAACTCTGAGATCATACTATAGTGAGGAAAGGGCAAATCTCACACAGAACAACTGCCAGCACATTTGATAAGCTGATTTCCAATCATCTGTGCTGGCAGTTTTTTGGGATGGATAACTTGTTGTTCAAACACATGTCGATAACCCATATATATGTGTGTGTGTGTGTGTGTGTGTGTGTGTGTGTGTGTGTGTGTGTGTGTGTGTGTGTGTGTGTGTGTGTGTGTGTGTGTGTGTGCAGGTATACTTGAAGTGAATGAAAAACCACTTACCCAAATCTCTAAAGATTGAGACGACTTTGCCGAAACCACAATTTAACAAACACTCAGATGACTGGAAAGTTACTTTGGGAAAGGAACCACTTGGCCATCATGGTGAACTTTGCCACTTTCCCCACTATAGTGCGATCTTGGAGTTGTTATATTTAGTTAGGGGCAGTTCTGAAAGCACAGCTCCCCACATGGGTGGATTTAATTTGCTTTGGTTTGATTTTATTGTGGTGCCAGACACTTGGTTACTTTCCTGGAGTTTTTAATATGTGATCTGAGTGTTCGTTCATTTGAGGTTTCAGCAAAGTCACCTCAACATTTAGTGATTCAGGTAAGTGGGTTTTCATTCTTGTGAAGTAGACCCATCCACACACACACACACACACACACACACACACACACACACACACACACACACACACATACATATATATATGCAGTGTACATACACACACACACACACACACACACACACACACACACACACACACACACACACACACACACACACATATAATCAGAGAAGTAAGAAGCCAACAAAACTGATGTACCAGTTAAAGAAAGGCAAAAAGAGACATTACCCCAAACAGTAATGATTCACAAATATCATAGATTATCAGAGCAGACATCCTTGTTAGTGTATTAACCCCCATGTTAGCTAAGGGATTCCTGATCAGTGACACTTGTGACATAGAAAGTATTTTTTAGCTCAACTTTGAATGTACAAAGAGTCTCATTTTATTTTTCATGTGTAGCAGTAGGTCATTCTTGAGATGTGGACTGACAATCCTTAAAAATTCATCCACTGGCAACTTAGTAGGTTAGATGCAGAGAGAGGTAGGTCGATATATCTGTTGGCAAATTATAATAATAATAATACTGGCTATCTGCATGCAATCATTGCTTTAAAAAAGCCATTAGACCATCCCCATTTGGAGGAAATTCAGTTTGGCAGAAACAGAGATCCAGTTAGGTTTACCCAGCACTACACTTTGATAAGTCCTATATGGCAGTCTTGTTGCATGTCTGGAAATTGAATAGTATGTCATATGCAAATTTTTAAACATTCTTACTGAGAGCTGTCAGAGTAGTAATAGTGAAAAGTTAAAGGAATGGCAGCTCTAGCAAAGGTAATCCTCATTTTCATTAAGAATTAAATAACTCTGTACAGAAGCTCGGGCTTTTTAGAGCCTTTCTTGTTTCCTGTAGTCTCTGTCCTTTGTGCACTGAGAAAGTGAGAGCTAAGTTTTTAAGTGATATTCCAAGTATTTGATAGCTTCCACATACCTCTCCACTGTACGGATTTTTGCAGAATGTCCAGTTTTTTGTCTCAAAATTTCAGTCTGTTCCTCATAGAATTTCTTGTTTTCTGGTAAATCACTGGGGTGATCTGAGGAATGAAATCACTAAATAATGACACACGTTTCAGTTTCAGACTTCATATTCTTTGGAAAATGCATTTTAACACAAGCCTAGATATTCAAGCTACTTTCTAAGTTTATCAAAGCAATATTTAAAACCTGTCCCTCTTTTTAGGCCTTTGTCCCCCATTATGTAAGGCTTTGTCCAGATTTCTTATGCTGAGAGGTTGAGAGGTATGAGTCTGCACTACTTCTATATAACATTCCAACAGTTAGAGGGAGGTAGTTTCAGTTCTGAAGTGCTACTCCTGTGTGGATAGATGGTCTTACTGCTATTGGGATAGTAATGGGGCAGACTGAGGTATGTAAACAAATGTTTACCAAGTATTTTTAATTTTCCTTATTACCTAAGCAAACTGCCTTAGCTACTAAAAAATGGAAAAAATGAGATTTAACAAGACATTTTTATTCATTCTAAACAGCCTTTTCCCCCCACTTCACAACATGAATACAAACTAGAAGAAAGAAGGATCTGTATAACCAAAGATAAAAAGTTATGGGAAGCTGGAAAAATATGGACGCGGTGGTGATGCTGCGGTAGCGTTGTCGCCTCACAGTTAGACGTTGTCCGTTCAATTCTCAGTTAGAGCGTCTTCTGTGTGGCGACATGCGTGAATGGGCGTTCCTTCGTTGAAGGTTGTGCGTTAGGCCCAGCAAGCCAGTACGTAAAAATCTACTGCCAATCATTAGCGGACCGGAGTTCCGCTGTGGCGACCCCTAACTGGGAAAAGCTGAAAGACACAAACAAACATCATTATTATTATTATTATTATTATTATTATTATTATTATTATTATAACTACTACTAGAACTATTTATCTCACTACTCACAATTTTCTCAACATAAATGTGAGTTTTAAAGTGCTTACTTAGGTGTTTCATCTCACTAGTGCACTGACCAGTTGGAATCCTGTACATTTACAGCTTGCCCTCTTCATAAATGTTCATAATGGAACTTTTTTCTTTGCATAATGACTGTAATAAGAAAAAAGAAATCTTACCTTTAAAAATGAAAGTAAACTGAAGAGAATGAGTGGATACAGGGAATTATTATCATTTATGTATGGCAGAGTTCTGTACCTAATTCTTACTTTTTTTGGCAGGTAATATGTGCAAACCAATGGAAGTGTCCTTTGTTAGCAGTATGGCTGCCATGCCATAAAGCAGGCTAATGTCTTGCTGATGTTAACAGAATACAAACTTTCATACGAGACATTAGGATGATATCTACTGCTTGCATCAGAAATTAATGAGTTGTGCCATTAAACTGAAGTCATGCCAGGATTTCATCTTACTTTGAAGAACGATGGGGCATTAATCTTTTTTTCACTATTCTTTCACAGACAAAGTTATGACATTCACATTACAGCAGTGGTAGATCAAACAGGGTTTGCATCGAGTAATGTACTAGACCTGAAGAATCTCTATTTTAGGTAAGATGATAACGCCTGATATGACGTTTATAACTGATATTATTATTAACATAACATTAATACTGGTTTCTAACTGTATGGTCCTTTATCAAAGCACACATCTGTGCTGAAGATTCTCATGAGAAATGTGGTATTATTTGATATTCATGGTAATAAACATACTCATTTGATGATCACCACAATGTAATGTCAAGTTCATTTGTCATGTATGACCTTTCTTAGATGATACACGCAGTTGATAATAACCTCTTTCCTCAACTTTCCTATATGTTTTACTTCTTATACGTTATAAAGATCTGTCTAACAGTTTTTGATTGGATGGTTTTGTCTTTCTATCTTTGGTAAATGCAGCTTTACATATAGAAGAGACAGTTGCTATATAGTAAACAGCAGCAAATAACTTACTTTTTTTTGTTACTTTTTTGTTGAGTGAGGAAGTTGCATTTGGCATGACTTATTTTCAGGGAAGACCAGAAGTTGTTTTCATACTGACTAGTGTCAAATTTGATCAAGACACAGGGAAAATTCCCTTACTGCTTCTTTAATAAGTGTCACGGGAGATTTTGAAACCACAAAAGCTACCACTAACACAGTTGGGGGGACCTCATTCTCAAAAACCTTTGTTCAAAGGATACCACCCTGAGTGCAGCACCCCTTGAGGCTGCAAAGCAGGTTCTATACAGGAACATAAACTCAACATCTGGTGTGAAGACAGAACTTATGGCCTTCTGATCATCCCACCAGTGGGCTGTCCACTAATCTAGTAGCCCTGCAATTGTTATGTCATACAATACTTACCATACCTCAACCCTAATGGTGCTTAAAGGAGGTTCTTAGTCTCTGCTTCTTCTTCTACATTTTAAAGAAATACACAGCTCTGTAGCATTAATATTAAGGTGATTATTTATATTAGGATACACCGTTGTTGTTTGCTTGGTGTTACCAATGCTGCCTTAATTGACATTCTTGTGAGGCTGTCAGTTAAGTGTGGTAGTTGTTTTTAAATGTTATTTTTTATTCAGTGGACTATAATATCAGGCACTACTGACTTAATGAGAGTGAAAGACCATACACATCTAGCAAGGCGGCTGACATCCCCATGCTATTCGCTGTTTTAAATTCCGCTGCCTGGTAGTCTTATGGAGTGGAGGGTGCAGGGTGGAGAATCCCTCCTATGATGGTCATTAAGCTGTCTATCTTTTTGCTCTCTCTCACATATCATTAAGAAAAACTTAAAATTATAACATTTTATTTACTAATTATAAGCACACCGGGAGGCTTGGCTTACTACTGCACATCCTGGTGTGTCTTAATATAAACAATCAGCAATATTAGTATTATTTAAAGGGCAAAAACATTAAAAGGCAGATATGCAAGAAAAGCATGCTGTGCAAATAATCATAACAGAACTTACATGCCCTAAAAAAACATAATAAAGAAGGAATGTATTCATTAAATTAAATCATTCAGTTAAATGAAATGCAAGCCCTTTGCACTTTGTTGTACTATATAGTAGTCAGTGGGATAGGAGTTTCTTTGTCATAGAAACTCAGTGCGCACTGTCTATTACATAATGAGATAGCATATAAAATACTTGAAGGTGCAGATTCAATAAAGCCTACATGGGCCACTAAAACTGTGTGCATGTTGATAGCACACTGTTTCCATGCAAACATGGTAAACACCGTGGCATGCTAATTACAGCATAAGCAGCTGAACTGAAGGAGCTATTCAACAAGCTATAAAGCAACTGTGTAGACTCAGTGCTGGTTTTCCCCTGTGAATTCCAAAACCTACTGGAATATAGCCACAGAAAGTAAACTAAAGTAAAATAAACTAGGTATAAATCCCTACGTCACAAGATGGGTTGCCAACTGGCCCACTGACAGAACCCACACTGTAAAAGTTGCAGACTCCAAATCTGACCTCAAAGCAGTGACAAGTGGAGTACCACAGGGTTCCATCCTGGGACATCTCCTGTTTTGTATCTACTTCTCTGAAGTACAGGCTAACGAAGTTTGCAGATGACTGCAAACTAGGAGCCATAGTCAAGTCCCCAAATGATGTGGACATCCTACAGAAGGGCCTCGCTGAGCAGATGCCTAATGTCAGAGCCATGGCCTCAAGCTCAATGCCAAAAAGTGCAGTGTCATCCCCTTTGGTAAAAACTCTGTACTCATGAACTACCACATAGGCAGCAATCTACTTAACACTGAATGTGTGATAAGAGACCTTGGGACCCAGGTGGACAGTAGTCTCTCCTTTGATAGTCACATCGCCACAGTAGTCAGGAAGTCCTTCTACATGGCACACCTCATCATAAAAAGGTTCTCATCCAGGAAAAAAGAGGTCATTGTTCCTCTCTACTCGACACTCATTAGACCCATTATAGAGTACAATGCCCCATTTGGAATGTACCTCACAAGACATCTACAGCAGCTGGAAAGGCCACAGAAGTACCTCACAAAGAGGATTACTGGCCTCAAACAAATGCTCTACACTGACCGCCTCAAAAAACTCCAGCTTTACTCTGTAACATATCGTCTACTCCGAGGTGATATCTGCCTAACATACAAAGCTATATTAAACCCAGAGCTGTTGGACATGCTACACCAAAAGAAATCCCAATCCCTCCTAGCTACATGTTCTAGGGACCTAAACCTTGTCACCAAAATTAACAGGACATGCTGGAGGGATAGATTCCTGTCCCAGACACTTCCCATACTCTGGAACAGGTTACCCATCTATGTCAAGCAAAGTTCTTCATTAGCACTCTTCAAGAAAAATCTTGATGAGTGGATGGAAAATAGGAAATACACCCCGGGCATCACTTCTGTGTGTCTGCTCAACACTGGCACAGGAAAATAACTTTCTTGGGTGGTGTAAGCTAGGGAACCTTGTTGGCTAGGCTTACGTAGGCCTTTGGGCCAATAGCCTAGTAGCTACATATGAACACATGAACCTATGAACTAGGCTATACTATAACAATGTTAGTGGCTGCTGTTGCTCTTATTCATGTGTATGTGCAGCAAGACTGCTGCTAACAGACCATGGCAAAGAAGGAGAAGGGTTATTAGACCCTTTTTAACTTTTCATAAACTGCATGAAGCAGAAATAATAGAGCACTACAGGGTGGATAGAGACACACTACAGAAACTCTGCAACCTCTGTCATCCTCAACTGAGGGCAAGGGCAAACCGATGTGAACCAATCCCAGTGGAAACTAAGGTATGTGTAGCACTTAGAATTTTACCTACAGGAACCTTCCAGAGACCAACAGGAGACATGCTGGGGATGACACAGGCATCAGTGGCCAGGATTCTACATCAGTTCCTGAATGCTATGCATGCCAGTAAGTACATATATTTTCCCCATACAACTGAGGACAGAGCCAGAATTATGCAGGAGTTCTACCCTGTAGCACACTACCCTGAAGTCCTGGGAGCCATAGAATGTATACATGTAGAAACTATAGCAACATCCGGGGAACAGGGAAGAGTGTACATAAATAGAGAGGGCTACCACTCTATAAACTGCCAGGTCATGTGTAACGATAAGGGAATCATCCTGAATGTGTGCTGACAACCCAGGCAGATACCATGACTCACATATCTGGCACATCTGTCAACTGTATGTCATGTTTACTAGGGGGATATCCCACAGAGTCATTTACTGGGGGATGTAGGTTATGCACTGGAACAGTGGCTGATAACACCCATCAGAAATACACACCTACCAACTGAAGAATGCTATATTGAGGCACATACTCAAACAAGAAATATCAGTGTGTATTTGGGCAGCTGAAGTTGCGGTTCCAGTGCCTAGATATGGCTGGGGGAGCCCTGCAGTACAATCCCATAATTTCAGCAGGAGCTGCAAGGGTGAGGGCTACACATCCCACCACCACTGGCAAGGTCACCACAGCCACATGCAGGTGAGGAGTCAGAGGGGGAGCCAGCAGCCACTGTGGGTATAGGTAGATGTGTGCAATATGGCCTTGCACTCGCCAAGAGGCAATGGATACACACGCTCACCACCTAAGGGGGTAAAACCTTCATCCTATGCATATACATACACTAACACTGATGCCAGGCAATACTCACAGTCATTACCTACCCATGTAATGGCAGTATACTGCTAGCATCAGACAGAGTCAGCCCTAAACTAAAATTCTTGCAACTGCTGGATTTCCAAGGCAAGTGTTAAACCTGGAATAGAAAAGTAAATGTCTAAGAATACAAATGGATGGCATATCCTTGCAAACTGTTAAACGAGCTTTAAGAAGCAGTTCACTCGGAAGGTTGTTTAATAATATTATTGTTGTTTAATAATGTTAGCACATGCTTTCGGAGAGCTCTATGTCCCTCCTTCCTCAGACACAAAGATAATAAAATAATTAATTAAGTAAATGCATTTTATACACTCCAAATCAATTAGTTATGCTAATCAAGTCCAATTATGAAAAACCTACACAATAAACCGAAAGCAGCTACAAATTCAAAATAAAACAATACTTCTAAAACCAAGCTTACAACCTATAGTACCCTTCAAACAATCGATTAATTAAATTATTATAAAAACAAAATACATAATTATGAATCAACTATAACAAATAAATAAAATACATAATTATGAATCAACTATAAAAAACATATATATGTATGTATATATGTAAATAAACAAACAAGAAATATACAAAAAATATATATATAAAACTTCATTTACAACATCATATCATTTAAAACTCATGTCACCTTTTTAAGGCAAGGTTTTTTAAAATACAACTAATAGACACATGATCATTCAAACCAGGGTAAATGTAGGCAGTGGTACGGATTTGCCATAAAAGTTTGTCGATTTCCAACTGGTTCTGCCAAGGGCCACCCCTAATGTCAGAATTAATCTTCTTAAGGACAGCCTTATATATATTTTTTGTATTATTAAACAACAATAATATTATTAAACAACAATAATATTATTAAACAACCTTCCGAGTGAACTGCTTCTTAAAGTTCGTTTTTTGTTTATGTGGTTTGTCTTTTGAGTTTTGGAGTTTTGTTTTTTTACTTACTAATGTAAGTAAGAATCAGGTGGGTGATTTTTTACAGCAATGACATCAATATGAGACAGCAGTGACTTATGTGGATACATGTGTCCTTTATCAAATAATAGGCCTCATGCATCAAAGATTCACACATTCATATGTCTAAGATGTACAGATTTTCACTGAATGTTCACATTTTGGCCTCATATGTTTGTAATAGGAAATCATTAAAGAGTGAAGTTAGAAAATAATGATACACATTTCAGTTCAGACTTCATATCCCTCGGAACAAACATAAAAATAGCAATCCAAGACCTGTTATTCCATCAGCTGTCTAGGTTTGTAAGACCATAATGTTTAAAACCTCTCACTATTGTTGAGCCTTTGTCATACTTTTATTTATGGCTTGGTCCAGCTTTGTTGGTCAAAATGTTTGGCACTGATGTACACATTACAAAAACCTGTAAGAAAGAAGTACAATTTGTAAAACAGCATCACAAATATACTAAGCACTAAGTCAGGTATGAACCCTGAGCATCAGACAAAAGACTTGTGTATCGCTGAATCCAAAAGATAAAAAACAAGGATATGGCACAGTTATCATCATTTGCACAGGGTGTTGTGTGTGTGTTGGGGGGAGGCGTATGCTGACATAAAAGGTAGTGAGTGCATGTGAGGAAGTAAGAGAAACAGACAGACATTTGGATAAAGCATCAAATGGCCACCGAGACAGAATGAGCTTTTAGCTTCATGACTGACCCATGTAACTGTTATGTGGGTGTCTGTATAGGCAATGCAGGAGAAATTAATGTGTGAGTGTCTGCAATAATACAGCCAAGCACTGTGCTAGCACTACATCCTGGTATGTTGGGCAAGTGTGAGCCATGCATGGTAGAGATGACAGTTCATTGTCATTGTCCCCTACCCCAAGCACTGGCTTTGCCAGGAGTTTCACTGTCATGTCCACACCCATAGTCAAATGCACTGCTGCTACCGGAACATGACTTGTGTCTGCTGGACATGCTTTCCTCATGAGCACACCCAGGACCATGACCCCATGGCCTGCCATGTCTGCGTGTGGACACTTTAACTATTGACAGAGCAGTGGAAGCAAAGCCACTAAGGGAGTGTGATCAAGCACAGCCACATGGACTAACATCAGATGATGTGGCTGACCTATGCCAATGTGGACGCCATCTACCTCCCAGCAGATGTCTCTTGATAGACACCACCTGTTCCATGTTATTCATCAGATCCACTGATTCAGCAACACAGTGGAAACAGTCATGCATGTCAGCCTGTGCCACATCAGCAACCCTAAGCATTTCCTTGGAAGCCCTATTGGAATGTGCCTGTGCCTCCATCATGGCCCTAAACATACATCGAGTGGCAAGGAAAGCGACACCTGGATCAGGTAGAAGATGGACAGCAGACCTCCTCTGAGCAACCCAAACAGCCCTCCTGGGTGGCACCTTGCCCACACTTTGGCTATGGCTACAGTCCACAGGCACTGAAGCCGCAGTAACCATACTACCCTGATCGTCTCTCACCATCCAACTGTCCAATATCTGACAGCTCACTGGAATGGGCTTGGGTAGGCCGATGGAAATACAAGGGATGGCTGAATGTCAACCTCAGTGACAGATTCAACCTCTGCGCCAGCCACCAACTGCCTGTTTGTGCCCACTATCATCATTAGAGTCTGCCAATACTCTGACATCAGGTGATAAGAGTTCTACACTTCCACTGTCGGGATCAACTGTAATAATAAGCAACAAAGAGGAAAGAAATTAATACCTACACTACTGAAGTTCAATATATGCTAACTAACACTATTACCACTATCACAGATGGTACAACAATACACACACTGTCGTAACACCTACCTCATAAAAAATGTTTGGCTTACCATGTGCAGATGACTCCACACTTGCTAGTGAGGACTGTCCTGGAAGAAGTTAAGTAAAATGTAAGGACACAATTATCACAATAACAATAATGCAGGGAGAAAAATGTTGGCCTTTATATGTCCATTAACAATACAGTTAAATAAAACATGGATAACACCTCCACCGCAAGTCCATATGCAATGAACGAGAATGTGTTAACTGTATCAATCTAAAACTAGCCCCTCCCTAAAAATAATTATTTAACCCACTTAAGTATTGCTTTCAATATTTTACTGTACGAGAAATATTTAAAAATTGGCATGTGTAAGCTTACCTGGAAGCTCCTCCTTGGACATACTTGTCCTCTTTGAAACAGCAGCACCAACATCAATTACATGATGTTGTGCACTTTCCACTGAGCTCTCTGGATCCCTGACAGTGGACAGGAGCTCTTCATTTTGTGTCAGTGGTGGGTCTGTAGCAGTCCCATCCCCTTTAACCAGCTGTCCACAGGCCATTGCAGCTGTTCTCCTCTGGGCTGATGAAATTATGTCAGTGGCCCTATGATGCACCTGATCATATGTCCTGGTGCATTCCCAAACAGCATTCACATCATTCACTATCTGGTTCCAAATATGCATTCTTCCATACATATCTCTGTGTCATCTCTCAAGCAGAAAGGCACCATGTTGCAGAAATATGCAGGCAATCATGTCGTTTTCAGGGTTACTGAAGGGGGGGTTTGCTGGGATTGGGATGCTTGAGTGCCATAGTACTAGGTGACATAAAACACAAAAGAAGGGCACTACACATAAATATTACAAAAATAAAAGACCTGCTTAGATATAACACATATTATTAGCTTTTCAATATTACCCACTGGAGAAACAAAAAACTTTCACGTTATTCAAATATAAAAAGGGTTATGTGGTTGTAACATATCACAGTCAGACACAAAAAAAGGTATGATCCAAAACAAGGAATATCAATAGCAAAGTAAAAATCTGTAAAAACATTTTAGTTGTGGCAAAACAAAGATGGAACCTGGCTCCTCCACCCTCAGAACAACAGGCAAATGAAAGTTTTGTATCAAACAAAGGAATAAAGCATCAGTGAATTGTTATAAGTGCTATCCAACTGCCCCAAAAATGTGTCTACATTTACTACATAACATTCATTTTTATGCAATTGCCAGTCACCTGTGACCAGCACTCCTCTAGAGGTGTCCATTAACCATCCTAGAAGGCTAACACCCCTGTGTCATTGACAGTGTAGGACATTTACATTTCACTGAAATAACAATAGAAGAGTGTAAAGAGAAACAGATGTAACATTAACACATGATAAATGTTAAATAAGGCTGTGCATCTAAGAAAGTAAAATGTCCTGACAAAAATGCCTATGCCATCTGTAAACTTCTAAGAAGTGCATACAGATAAAAGTTGCATTTCCTAATGCATGTATATATAAAAATATTTTCCTAGTGACATGTCAGCATATCTAGCATATTACTGAAAAATGCAATCATACCTTATCAAGATCAGTAGTCTTCTGCTCAGATAAATCCAAAGTAATAGCAATCATCTTCTGTGTTAGTCACATAAACAAGTCTCCTCACCATCAGGTTCCCTAGCTACATGTTTCCCTTTTTATACTGTAGATTCAGGCCTGTGAGCACTGTGAATATGCCAATAAGGTGTTATCTCATTTTAATTGCTGAACCACAAATTCTTGGCTCCGTGTAGCACATGTAAACATAGTGCAGGCACTCCCTCAGTGTTTGTTGCTAATGGATTGCAACTGTGAATGATTATTCGAAGGGAGAAGGGAGAAAAACAGCAATTCAGACTCCCTTACTTTCAGTGAGCGTGTCAGCCAGGATACACTTACAAAGTGTAGAAGTAACTGTATCAAGGTTTTAAATAGAAGTGAGCAGCACACATTTCTCAGTTTCTGTTCAATGATATCCAAACTCCTCTGTCTGTGTTGAAAACTGTATATTATTGTCATTTAATAGTCTCATATATTTTAAGGACAATGATACAAAATGCCTTACAGGCTGCAGGTCTCAGATTACTGCTCAGATAAGAGATGAATGAGCACCATAAAGAGGTGAGACAGATCTGCATTTCTGCAAACAATAGTCATAAATGGTTGTATGATCACTCTTTACACTATAGCTGAGATTAATACATGTACAAATAACTCAGAAGTGTACATATGTCATATGTCTTGTTAATACTGTGCATATGTTTGGACTTGCTTGTATGCACAATGATTTTCATTTTCTGCTGCAAAACTGTTTCTGTGGAAAAGAGGGACAAGACACCCTTTTTGTGTTTTGAAGGTTCATTGGTGTGTTCAGACTTGTATAAAAATCTTTCATGTGTACTAATATATATTTTGTAGTGTTTCTTTTATAGATTTTTTTAATACCACCATTTGTGCGGACGTGGCTTAGTTCAAACATGGGAAACGGATAAACACAATAAATGTCATGTAATGTACTTGTTTGATAACCAATGCATCAACTACACCTGTAAATTATCTGTGTATGTGTAACACATCTGCTAAACCCACAGCATATACGTACTATCTGTAGATCATGGTTAACTCCCACTTTTGTCTTTTAAGTATGAAACCTAATAAACACTGCTCACAAGGCTAAAACAAAGTTTAGCTTTGCTTGTCTTGTTTGTGCAACACTTACCATCATGCAAACCTGTATTAATGGCCCACACAAGAAGCAGACAGAACACCTGCAGAAAAGAAGCAGACAGTAGACAATTTCAAAATGGATACAGTCTTTCAAGTATGTTGGGCACTGCACAAACACGGTAAGCAGCGGTGCATGGTGGTTAACACACAGAAGTTAATAATGAATAGGAAAATATATAACTGTTATTTAACTATTCCTGTGGCAGTAGGTGTAAATGTAGGGTTGCAATACAGGTGGTCCTCAGTTCTAATACATGAAATTTCAAATATTTTTACTGTTTTCCATTTGACTTTATATTAAAAAATGTAAACATAATTATAAATAACAATAAGTATGTATAGCAGTGGAGCTCATATGAATTATATGTATAACTGGGGGTATCTGACTACTATGTTTCTGTAATTATAATTGTATTGTCTGGCCTTGGATGGCATTCAGACTTCGATAAGATTCATACACACATAAGTGTATAAACCAGGACCTTGTCAGGCCACATAAATACATGGTTAACCCCTCAATCTGTCATGTGTATTGTGATGATTATATATGATTATGTCTGAGAAGCAGTTCTTCTGTGTCAAAGATGGAAACTCACTGCTGTGGAAGTAAATGCTTTGTCTCTTATGCATAGGTTTGAATCCCACATTTTAAGAATCAGTTTTATCAGTGTATCAATCCAAACCAAAAATGTGTCAGGTCATGAAATTTATGCCCCCAGTACATGTCTGCAGAGTGAAATCACGTAACAGTTACAGCACCAAACAACCCTCAAACTAATGCCAAGTGTCAGATTAACCTTCCCATTTCCAAAACTGCATTCCTCTCTGTTTGGCACTGTTGCTCTCTGCTTAATATTGTGCAAATGGAGTTGGCATTATTGTTCGGGTTTGTGCGCTACCAGTAAAAGCAATAACAGACATTGTCGATAAATCATTCTTAGCTATTGCTGTTCTCCCTGGTTGGACATGTCTTGTTGTACAAGGGAAGGTGCCCAATTTAGGGCACAGAAATAGGGTGTTCAGGAGTCCAGAGTCTTCAGTGGACTCCTTGTAAAGTGCAACAGCCAAAGGCTTTTGCAGAGGGACTCTACCGGCTACCAGTACAACTCTGAGGAATAGAATAGTCTGGCCAAGGCTGTCTCCAGTGCAGCTGACATTCCATGCACTGGAGAACAGTGGACACATCCCTTTAATGATGTAAAAAGGTGCAACAGGGATACAGTCAGCCAATAGCTGGATGAGTTCCAGACTGCTGACATTCCACAGTTGTGTAAGTATACTGATAAAGAGAATTTATAGTAGATAGAAAGCTGCATGTAGGCAAGATTGGTACACATAATGTTCTTCTATTATTATCTTCTCTTTATTCCACAGCCAATACAAAGATTATGGTAAATAGAGAGACCCATGCTTAGACTCTAGAGTGACTGAGGGAAGCAAGGGGTATATATGTAGCACAATAGAAGTATTATTAGTTTTTAAATTGTATTTATTTTTCTATACAGTTGAAGCAAAATAAGCATGCATATCCTAATAGTAAAAGTAAGCATGCATGCTTCAATGTAGCACAAGCCAACTGTAGGAGTCAAGTCTAAGACTGTAGTCAGACATTGTGGGTTCAAATATCACAAATAAATATAAAATAGTAAAATCCTTTAAAAATATTACATAAATTATTTTCTACACAAGTGGCATAAATGCCCTGCTATTAACTAATCTGTATAATTGGACCAACCTTATGTACAATAAATGCACATTGCAAGAATTACTTTGAGCAATCCTTACTTATAGTTTGTAGTTAAGAAGTATACTTAAATGTAAAAGGTCAGATAAAATACTTTGTTATTGTCACAATGCATTATATATCACATATGATGGTACTAATTTTGTTTCTTTTTTTCTCTCACCCCAACCCTTATCTCTCTCTTTTTTTCTGTGTATTGTTAAAACATGTCATCCACCTCTGACAAATCACAAAATGCTTTACAGCACAGGGAGGTAGGCAACCCCAGTGGCTCAGCCTGCCCCCACTCTACTGCTTCAGGTACTGATGCCCAGCACATCTAGGAATGACCTGGCAGTACTGCCTCTGCTGCCCTTGCACTACCTACACCCATACGTAGCACTACCCTGGCAGCTCGTGCTGTGGTACACTTCAGGAGTACTGATGGAGGTAGAGATTTTATCACCTGCCAGGAGATGCCAGGGTTAGTGCATAGGGTCAGGCACAGCACCAGTGCTGTGCCTATGTTGGATGGAGAGGCTGCTTTCCCTTATGGTCCATAGGAGAAGACATCAAGCACTTCAACAGCCAGCAGAGTAAGGGGGACAGTGATGACAGTCCTGCTGCTGAGGACTATATTCTCAGTATCCCCATGTTTGATAGGCATGGACATTTGTTGTCCCCTCCCTAACCCCAATCATGGTGTCCCCAACCTTTTGTTTGCATCTGCTTTCTCACCAACTCTACTTAACCTGACCTGCAAATACCTGCATCCTTTACCCAACATTCTTCTCTTACTGAAGTAAAAAAAAAATGGGTACCTGTTCCACGAAAAATATCAGCCCATGCACAGCTCTCCACTTCAGACATGTCTTCTTATCAAACTTAATTCAGTCCAATTGGCTATGCAACGTGATTGCATTGTCACCCTTCTTTTTTAGGTGACATTCTAAATTTGGCTAATATTTGTACCATATTTCATGTTACAATGTTGAAGAAGTGGATAGCTATGGTTATTTTCTACCTCCCTCCTGCAGATTCCTATATTGCTTTCCCTTTGTTCTTCCTCCTGTTTGCCCCACTTTTAATACCTTTAATCTGGTCAAAAAATAGAATCACACACAACATTACATAAGTAAAAAAACAACAATGGGGCCCTTCAGCTTTTGTCTTCTATGTATGCGCAGAGTTTGGCATCACTCACTAATGACAATTGACAGTGAACAGATTTTAAATGTTGTGGTTATCTCCGCACTATGCTGCTTAAACAGGCTGTGCTAAGGTAACACACAGTGCATGTTGAGTAAAGAATTATTTAGTCGCACTATAAATACATATCTAAAACTAGTGCATATACCTGGATTCGAACACTATATCATCTGGGCTCCAAAAGAAATGTGTCAATGCATTCACAGCTGGTGCAACAGAGTCAGCTTAGCGGCAGGTGTGTTTCATACACTCAGTACTCAGAACTCTCAGGATTTTATCACTGAGGCTCATGTTTACTTGGTGCTTAACTACATGCAAACAGGGAAAGCAGTAGAAATGTGTATCTTGCATGCACAAACACTTTGCCATCAATCACACAAACCCGCTGCTCAGCAGTGCCCTATGGAAAGTGCGCAATAGCATGTATTACTTATGTTTACTGTCCATTTAGTCTCCATCCTATGAAACTACATGTAAAAACATAAAGGGAAGGCACTTTGTAAGGAAAGAACACATCTTTATAGTGCAGCCATCTGTCACCTGCACCCATGCACTTTAAATTTATTCATCAGTACTTGTTCACAAATATATCAATTACATTACAGTAATAAATAACAATGCTTTCTAGTATACTAAGCACATCTTTATAATGACAATACACATTCAGATTTTCTAGTACTTATAACAATGTGGACAGCTGTTTGCATATAGTTTGTAAAGCTGTCTCTTAACGTATACCTGCTCATTGGAAACGTAACAGCAAATGCTACACTCTACACACTCAGCAATCTGGTAATATGCATAACTTTAATATATAGACAGTTGTACATGGTTAGCTATCAATTTAAGACAGGGCTCCCAACATACAGTGATGATGTCATCCACTGTAAATTGTCCTGCAGTTGGCAAAAGTTAAACTTGTGCCGTGGTGCTTGTGTTAAGTACTGAGTTCTCTCATCAGTATACTTAGTTTAGTAGGGGTTTTAATCTGACTGCAGTCAACTGGGGTGTGTCTATCTAGTCAGAAGAGCATAATTGTGTATTCTGCAGTCATCACTAAAATCCAATGGAGTACAAATATTTTGACAGCTGGATGTGCTACACATCCATTTGATGCAGGCCTCCCAACATCTTCTGTCAAACATCCAGTGATGATGTCATCCACTATAAATTGTCCTGCAGCTTTATAAATGTCATACTTGTGCCATTACACTTATGCTACTTATTGCGTTCTCTAGTCTGTATACTTAGGTATGGATTCCAATCTCACTGCAGTCAATTGGGGTGTGTGTTTGTGCACTTGCTTGATATTAGAGAGAGAAATTTACACCAGCATGTGGGGATACTGCTATTACAATTCTGCACTCACCAGACACTGCTGATGTCATCACTTACGAAGTGTTGTCTGATGCTCTGTAAATCAAACTTGTGCTGTGGTGCTTGTGTTTAATATGGAGGTCTCTAGTTAGCATATTTATATAAGTTAGGGTTCTGTTCTCACTGCATTAAACTGGTGTGTGTGTTTGTGAACTTGCTTGACATTAGAGAGAGCATTTTACACCAGGGTGTAGGATACTGCTATTACCATCTTCCTCTCACCAGACTCTGCTGATGTTATCAGATATAAAGCATTCTTCAACACTATAAAAGCTAGAATTGTGCTCTGGTGCTTGTGTTAAGTACTGTGCTATGTAAATAGGTAGTTTTAGAATGATATGTGAGTCCACAGCTATATCTAACACTCTTCCAAACATCTTGTTGTAGCATATAATGATATGTAATCCTGTGTAACAAGCACTATGACAGTATTCAAGACAAACATGTGCTGTGGCAGTAGCATTAATTACTGTATGCAATCTACTTTAACTACACATGTAGGTGTTCTAATCTGACAGCAAGTTACTTGCATGTTTATGCATACAACTATCACTTATGAGACAATTTACACAGGGATGTGACCCCACATCCAGGCCCTACAGTCCTCTGAACATTTTCTTCCCAGCATACAATGATGCTATCATAATCCATAAACTGCAATGTGATAGTATTATAGTCAGACACATGTGGTACTGCTACTGTGACATTGCATGGCATTAATAGTCTATGCCTACACATATGTAAAGTTCATATCAGGCCTAGTGTACTCTTGTGCATTTGGTTGCTGGTACATTATGGTCTTTGAGTGATCATTGGAATAACTCTTCATTTCACTACCACTTGACGTACCATTAATGTAGCCCCACAAATCCTCCCTTGTCCTGTGGCTGCATGACAGCCTTCCTGCAGAGGAGTGAAGGATGTCCTCATGTCAAATATGCACAGACACATCATGAAGCAGAGATCTTCCATGAGCCTATGTAAGCCATCTCCAGATCACTGCAAGTGCGATCGCTAATTCTGTTATGGTGTGGTGCATATGTCCCATATGGATAGTGGCAGAATATAATGCAATCCAACAAATATACACATATACACAATAGTCTTACTATCCTCTATAATAAACATATAAGCATATTTATTTTCATTTTATAATAATGGCTAGGATTTCATGTGATGTTGGCCATCAGCCTAATAATGTCCTATGACCCTATGATTACTTGACATGTCAGTGTTGCTGTCAATTATATATGCTATATTGAGGTGTGGATGTATGGCTACAAGACGGTATTGAAATCTGTGTTGCAAGTTAATGTATTGAGGGCCATTGCTGCCATTACATTACATGTTCTTTATATAACAGCGGTAGTGGTATGCCCCCGAGAACTGTTGACATAGATTCATAGATTCATAGGAGGGTTTTAGGCTAGAAATCCTACAGTGCTTACAAGCCTATCCATGTTCATCTGAAGTAGCCCCAATTTTCCTTATTAGGTGGATGTAATTTGCAGAAAGAGTCTATGGTCAACACTGACTACACCTGTCCATGAGGGACATGTGTGCCATTCTCAGAGTGAATTTGCAGTCTCCCATCTATTTGTCTAGGTTGCACTTGAATAGGATCAGTGAGGACCTCTGCTTCACGTGATTTGGAAGTTTATTCCAGAGGAGTGGCAGTCTTTGGGAGATATATCTGTCTGTCAAAAATGTTTTGTGAATGTTACAGACTAGGGTAAGATCCCTAGATTGACTGACTCTTGTGCCATTAGATTTGCTGATGCACAGCATTTACATCAAAGCAGGGTCAGAGACCACCTTGTAGGCCAGGCACCTGTTACCCCTCAGAAGCCAGTACCATACATAGTACAATGACAGGGTTTTCAGTTTATCCATGTACTGTATGTCATGGCATGGTTTGGAGGCCCTATATTTTCTTGTTGAGAAGCCCCTGTGCTCTCAGCAGCTGTTACAGGTATCTGGTGAGGTACACTCAGTAGGGAGCATTGTACTGTATTTATTTCCTGCTAAGGGTTGAGTACAGTGGTGTTATAACATCTTCAGTCATGCAATGCCTTTACTTATTAGATGCATGAAATAGAAGGCTTTCCATACCACTGTGGGAACTTGGTGGTCAAAGTTCAGATTGCTATCTATCAGTGCTCCCAGGTCTCGCAGCACTGGGTTGGAGCTTTGATGTGGGTGTTGTCAATACTGTAATTAGCAGGGAATTATATTTTGCCAAAGGCAATAATAATGGCACTTTTTTGTATTTAGTTGTAGATCGTGGGTTTGGCACTAATCATTTGTTGGTATTGGCTCCTCCTGTAATATGTTAACATTGTTGGTGGACTCAGTGATTGCACCAATTTGCAAGCATCAACAAACTTATTCAGCCAAAGGCTGTCTACTGTAGCCTAGACTTACAAAAATATAGATTCCAAACAGTAAAGGCCCCAGCACAGATCCTTCTTGTACACCACTGGTGACTGCTGTACTGGTAGAGGTTGAGTCATCAACTTTGACAGTATATGCTCTGCAAGTGAGCCAATTGGCTATCCATGTAGTGAGGTAAGGGTTAATCCCTAGCTGGGAGAATTTCTTAATGATACCTGAGTGGGGGATTGTGTCAAAATCCTTGGCCAGGTCAGATTGGCTGTTCCATCATTCACCCATACCATTTCAAAGAAAAACTCAAGGCTGACCTAATAAAATCTAAAATCTGTCCATGCCAAGCCCCAACCTGATAACTTTCCACATCCCCTATGTCATTACCCCCCTTTTTTTCAAATGATTTGACCAAATCATGCCAGTTTTTTTCTCTCCCAATCTCTGATACCTGCACTGATGAAACAAACCAGTAATGTAAATATTTAAATATGTAATTACACTGTTACCCTGTAATGTAATACAGGTATACTGCCTTTTAAATTTCTTCTTTTGATTTGTCTAACATATCTATTATTAAATCAGTTTTGCTCATATTCAACACTGTATATTTTTTCTTTAAGTAATATCATCTGTTAGTGTAAACTGTGCTTGTAAAAAAACCTGCTTAGTGATTGTATAACTTCTATTGTAAATTGCTGTGTTTCATGGAGCTTTTCTCCTTGGGTCTCCACTGAAAATGGATCTCAAGCCCAGTTGGACTAACCCGGTTAACAAATGTCAGTAAATAAAAATATAAATAAAAGATAGGCAGTGTGCACTGTCTTACCTTCATTCAGGTCTTTGGTGACTTTCTTGAAGACGTCTATTAGGTTTCATAAACATGCTCTACACTTATGAAAGCCAAATTGGTTGGTGTCTAGAGTTTGAAAGTCACTTATGTCCTTGTTGATAATGTCCATGGTAATTCTTTTCATGGCCTTGTAGATGAGACTAGTTAGACTTATGGGTCTATACTCCCCAGGGTCAGTTGTTGGCCCCCTTTGTACAAGGTGTGATGGTCCCTACTCTGAGCTACTAATCAAGAAGCCTCAATCCTCACCACTGACACCAGTCGGGGATGGCCACTAGGAACAACAATGGATATACACAGTATTTTCAGATGCAGCACTCTGCACCAAGCACAATTTCTCTTAAAAGCATACCAAAAAGCACACTCCAGACCTAGGGCTGGACTCTTTCTCTCTCCAAGCCCCAAACAAGACTCTCCACTGACCACTTTGGAGTTCTGTATCCCTGTTCCAAGTAGCTGACACACGCACTTTTGGATATTTGATTTTCATACACAAACACACACACACACACACACACACACACACACACACACACACACACACACACACACACACACACACACACACACACACACACACACACACACACACACACACACACACACACACACACACACACACACACACACACACACACACACACACACACACACACACACACACACACACACACACACACACACACAGACACACACACGCACACATACACATACACACACACACACACACGCCTGGGAAAGGCTGGCACAGATTTACCAGATGTGCCCCCTCTGCCCAGACTATAGGTTAATTATGATGCCACCAGTCAGCTACTCTAAGGCTCTTGCAAGGGTACCCAGTTATAATGAGTAAAATTAATACTAATACAAATGGTAGAGTTTGACCAATGCAGCAAGGCTTTCAGGAGTGGCCACCGTGTCACTAAAATAAGCATAAGTACTCTTATGATGTTAAAAGTATTCTTTAAAAGGCCAGCCACAGTAAAACCTATAGAAATATTTAATAATAAATAATAAAGTAGAAAACATGAGAATAGTGAATATCTAGTTACAATAAATGCCAGAGTTTCAATCATAGGAGATATAAAAAACAACACAATTGGATAGATTCACACAGATGCAGAAAAACAATACTTAACTAATCTTACTATTTTCCTTACTGACTAAAGAAGTACTGTTGCCTAGTTAAGTTACTTACTACAGCAAGGCAAGATGATGAGTGTTGAGTTGCTTACTACAGCAAGGCAAGATGAGGTGTGAGGTTGTGTGAGATATCTGTAAGAGAGTTTTCCTGTCACATTCCAAAAAAAGTGCTGCTGCAAGAGTTCGATCATGTCTCTCACTAATATCTAAAGAATCATTTCAGTGCTGGTTATAGAATGACATCACATCTGGTCACCTGACTCTGGTACAATACACACATAGAGTTTTGCTAAGATCTGTTGCAGCATCTGAAAGCTATAAAACAATTTTAAAAATGTTCATCCTTCCAGGGTAGCAATTAGTTCATCCCTAAGTACAATACAGTAAGATTCGTAGCCCTGGTTTTCCTAGGCATTTTTGTCTCTGGCTGCAAATAGACCTGTAAGATGAAGTCTTTATGGCTTAAACCAACACATTTAATTTTCAACATATTTATTCAAAATTAGCTGGACTAATCCAGAATTCTATGTTAAAACATATACATTTAATCAGTTATAATAATACTGTCTGACATACATGTATATCTCTTTTCTGTCCAGCAGGACCCACTGTCAATGCATTTTTACTACTACCAACTTTACAAATACATTTTTGACACAAGCATCTGTACAAATCAGTGTGATAGTCAAATGACATAAAATTCTTTACCAAACTCCAGTTAGCTATTCTGGAATATGTTATATATGCACTGTCCTACTCTCTCTGGCACAGGGCACTAACTTATATCATCACACAAGGGGGTTACTGTTTCTGTTTTCCACTCTGCTGGAACAAAGGCAGTTCTCAGGCTATGGTTAAAGAGGACACTAAGGGGTCCACTGGGTCCTATTTTAGATTGCTTAGTAAGCAATCTGAGATGTTATCTGGTACCATTGAGGCCATGGATTTAGCCTTGGAGAGCACAGATATGACCTGTTCTCTAGAAATACTTGGCAGTGAATAGTTGACAGGTATGCTTTGAGGTATGGCGTGTGGGTCCTGGGGATGAAGTTTGCACCAAATCTGTCATCTAGCACATTGGCAATTTCCTCCAGTGCATCTTAGGTTCATATGTTCATAAGTAGGTACTAGGATATCAGCCCTAGGGCCTATAAAAGCCCAGCCAAAAAGGTACCATGGTGTTTGCCACCCAAGAAAATTATTTTCTTGTGGCACTGCCAAGCACAGCCACAGAAGTGATCCCCGGGGTGAATTTCCTATTTCCCATCCAATCATCAAGATTTTTCTTGAAGAATGCTAATGAGGAGCTTTGTTTGATATAGATAGGTAGTTTATTCCAGAGTATGGGAAGTCTCTGGGACAGGAATCTATCCTTCCAGCATGTTCTGTTTATTGTGGTGACAAGGTTTAGGTCCCTAGAGCATGCAGCTCGGAAGAATTGGGATTTCTTTAATTGGAGCATGTCCAACAGCTCTGGGTTTGACATAGCTTTGTATGTTAGGCAGAGATCACCTCTGAGTAGGCAATATGCGACAGAGTAAACTGGAGTTTTTTGAGATGGTCTGCACAGGGCATCTGTTTAAGGCCAGTAATTCTCTTTGCGAGGTATTTCTGTGGCCTTTCCAGTTGTTGTAGATGTCTTGAGGTACATACCAAAAGGGGCGTTGTACTCTATAATGGGTCTAATGAGTGATGAGTAGAGGGGAACAATGACCTCTTTTTTTCTGGATGAAAAACCTTTTGTGATGAGGTGTGCCATGTAGAAGGATTTCCTGACTACTGTGGCGATGTGATTATCAAAGGAGAGACTACTGTCCACCTGTGTCCTAAGGTCTCCTATCACACTTTTGGTGTTAAGTATACTACCGCCTATGTTGTAGATGTTCTTCATTCCACATTGCTGCAGTCCTAACTATTGGGGTAGTCCGCTGTCCAGTCGGCCCGAATACCAGAGTATATGGCTGACGTCGGTCAGGGCACATTAGACTGACGTCAGTACGTCAGGGTACTAATGCGCATGACCGACGTCATATCCTCAGTCTTTTTTGCCGCATGGTCCGATGCAGAAGCAGTTTTGCGAGTGCAGGTTGGCGTTCTGAAATTTTCTGAAGTCGGAGTTTCAGACCGAATCAGAGTTGGCTAAGTACCCCGTTGGGGAACATTTTGGTTTTTTCTTGCCTCAGTATTTAACCGGATGTCAGAAAAAGTGAATAACTGTATTTCTTGTGGGAAACAGATACCTCATAGGGATTACCATACCGTTCATGGGTACATAGATTTTACCAAAGGGGATGACAATGCACTTTTTGGCATTAAGCTTGAGACCATGGCTTTGACACCAGGCATCTGTCTCAGTGAGGCCCTTTTGTAGGATGTCCACATCGTTAGGAGTTTCGATTATGGCTCCTAGTTTGCAGTCATCTGCGAACTTTGTTAGTCAAAGGCCTTCTGTGTTAGCCTGTACTTCAGAGAAGTAGATACCAAACAGGACAGGACCCAGGACTGAACCCTGTGGTACTCCACTTGTCACTGGTCTGAAGTCGGATTTGGAGTCTGCTACTTTCACAGTGTGGGTTCTGTCAGTGAGCCAGTTGGCAACCCATCTTGTGACATAGGGATTTATACCTAGTTTAGCGAGTTTATCTATAATTCCAGAATGGGGGATGGTGTCAAAAGCCTTGGCAAGATATAGATAGGCCATGTGAACCACTTTACCCTCGTCTACGGCTTCGGTGACTGCTTTAAAGAAGTATATCAGGTTTAGGAGACATGATCTGCCTTTTACAAACCCGAACTGGGTGGGATCCAGAGTTTGGAGATTACCAATGTCTTTGTTTATAAGTTCCATAATGATACGTTCTATGGCCTTGCAGACCAGACTCATCAGGCTAATGGGGTGGTAGTTCCCGGGGTCTGTGGTGGTTCCCCCCCTTGTGGAGTGGGATAACCATAGCTGTGCACCATTCAGCGGGCACAAAACCTGAGGTGAGGCTATGACTGAACATGGTACTTAGGTGGGGTGCCAGTTTTTTCTGTAGTTCATGTAGAATGCAGACTGGGATGTTGTCTGGTCCCATGGATGCTGTGTTCTTGGCTTTGGAGAGTGTGTTTTTTTACCTGTGCAGCTGTGATTACAGGAACTTTGCATTCTTCTGGTGTAGAGATGGGCCCCTTAGGGGGTGAGAGGGGGGGGTAAAGTTAGCACTGAACCTATCTGCCAGGATGTCAGTTGGGTCTGTATATTTAGTGCCATTGTGCTGTAACTCAGAGCAGATCTGAGTGTTGCCATTGAGATTCTTGACATAGCTATAGAATGCTTTGTGGTTGTCTTTAGAATCAGTGGAGATTTTGTTTTCATAACTAGCTTTGGAGGATTTTATCAGAGATTGCAGCTTCTTACTGAGGCTGACCAGGGAGCTCCTCCACTCATGGGATTTTGCTCTCTTTTGCAGCAGTTTCTTCCTTCTGTTGTACAGTTTGTTTATGGCAGGGGGCCACCAGATTGGCTTCCTTTTTTTGGAGGTTAGCGTCTTGGTTCTGTTTGGGATAGCATGATCCATGCACTCGTGTAAGTGCTTATAAAGTGTAATTGTGTAGGATCCAGTAGTCGTAATTGTATTGTCCATCTGTATGGGTGTCATGAAGTTCACCACTTCTGTCTTAAGAAGCATGAAGTTGGCTTTGGATACATTTTTTACTGTGGTTTCCTTAATGGGGGGTGGGGGCATCTAGGGTGATTAGCTTATGGTCGGACTGGACCAATGAGGCGTTGACTTCAGGTGTGGAACACCGGTCACTCATGTTGGTAATGACTAGATTTAGGATATTGTTGCCCATGGTGGGGGTGTGGATAAGTTGATCCAGGGCATTGGAGTTTATGAATTCCAGAAAGCGCTGAGTGAAGGATTTGGTACATGAGTAGTTTTCCCAGTTAATGGTGGGGTAGTTGAAATCACCCATTATTAGGGTGTTTGGTTGAACCCTAATATTTTCCAGTACATCAAGAAAAGAGGAGTGGGAATCCTGGGGTATAGTGGAGGATCTGTAGCAAGCTACAATTTGGATTGCAGTTTTGCTCAGAGTTAGTTGCACTTGGATAACCTCGGATGCATTATGCTGAGCAACTAGCCTGGAGGTGTGGATAACCTTAACGAATATGGACACACCTCCGCCTTTGGTGTTCCAGTCCAGGTTACACGGCCGAAAAGTGTGGTATGAGTTATAGCCTGGTAGTTCAGGGGTACTCTCTGGAGCCTTGAACCAGGTCTCAGTCACTGCACAGATATCGATGTTTTCCATTTTAAGTAGTGCCTCGAGTGAGTGCATTTTGAGATTTAGACTTCTAGCATTGAGTAGCATCACCCTCAGTTTTTGCTTGCCTGTTCCTGTTACAGTGCTGAATTTGTCATTTGAACCTTGCCTAAAAAAGGCATTATAGGGGCAGCAAGATCCTTAGCCAGTATCTGGAATCCCAGGGGTGACAGGTGCAGGCTATCTCTGGCAAAGCATCATGGTCTGTTGACCATGTTATCCCAGGCAGACAGATACTGGATTCCTTTAGAATGACACCAAAAGCTTAGCCAATTGTTAAATTCAATCATTTTGTCCTTGTACTGCGGTATCATTCTGGGTGATGGCAGAATGCTACTCAGTGCTAGGGTCATACCTGCTAGGGCTACAAGATCAGAGATCGGAGAGCTATTCCATGTCTCTTTTCATGTAGTCCAGGGAGGTACGTCTCGGGTCGTTCACACCAACATGGACAATGACAGTCATATTTGTACTTGTTGTGGAGTGACCTGAGTGCGTGGGTTATGTGACAGATCCTGGCACCCAACAGGCAGCTGACAGTAACTTTCTCCTTGTTTAGCCTGGTGAGTGGAACATCAGTGTGCCTGACTATAGAGTCACCTATGACTAGTGTGTTGGGTACGTTGTTTTGCCTTATGGGCTGTGGTTGAGTGGCACACTGAGTCTGCGGGCTGTGTGTCATTTGGGTTGTGTTGGGGGTAGAGGTTGCTTGCATTTCTGCTTTGGAGGTCTCTGTTGCTTGAGAGTGTTATTGAGAACCTTCACAAATGTTTTTGTGTTTCTATGTGTGGATTTTGGTGGTGTAGATTTATTGAGACTATGTGATGAGTGTGGTGTGGTGCAAATGTTTACCTTCTCCTCTTAACTGTCAAGTTCAGTCTTGGTTGGAAAGAGCTTTACCTGCAGTTTGGCTAGATAAGTGCATCACTCACAGGTTGTAGTGCTGGGTGGTAGGAGGAGATGGTTGTCTGTGTACATGAGGCAATTTCTACATTGCCCCAAGATGCCCAGATTCATCAGATAGGAGAGAACACTGTGAGCTGACCATTGGACATTTTATTTATTTTATTTTATTTTACATTTGTTAACCGGGAAAGTCCGACTGGATATATGTCCATTTTCAGCGGATGCCCGGGGAGAAAAGCTCCACATGTACAAAAAGATGAAGGTCAATATTCATGGTTACATTAAAATATGTAACTTCTTAAAGTTTCAATAGGAGGTTTTATATATATATATATATATATATATATATATATATATATATATATATATATATATATATATATATATATATATCGTTACATTGAGGTTTAAGATCATTGTAGGTTTATAGTATTACATATGTACAGCAATAGTAGTATTACATATTTACAGCAATAACAGTAAAGCATTTGAGTGTATAGAATGGCATGATACAATGATAGATGACATGAGTGACTACCCGAAGAAAACAAGGTAGTTAGTGAGAAAAAGGTGTTTAGTTAAGAGGAGAGTCCCTGGAAATTGGATGTAGAAGGGTTGAATACATGTTTGTATAAAAGCTAGGATGATAGGATACACAAGTGGAGGTACAGACGAGGGATTTAAAAGTTAGTTTAGAGAGTTAGAAACACAGCATTCTAAAAGTTGTGTATAGGAAGTTAGGTATAAATTAGTGACTGTTGTTCTGAAGGTTATAGAGAAGTAGTTATAATTAGGGTGGGTTTAGGTAGAAGGTTTATTCCAAATTGCATCATTTGCCTTCAAGAATTGCATGTAAGTTGAGTTAGTCTGGGTCTAGACATGGATATAGCCAATGCTTGCTGAGGTGCCTCTTTAGGGATGTTTTGAATTGGGGTAAGGAGGCTATAGTGGTAAGATCTGGGGGGAGTGCGTTCCATTTCTTACCAGCTGAGTTGGAGAGAAGTGATTCTCCAGCTGAGTTGTTGGCTTTGGCAGATTGAACTTGCCTGAATAAAAAAATATTTTCTTCTAGATAAGTGAGGAAAGTGAGTACAAGAGCTGTTTTTTCTCTAAGCAAGTGAGGAAAGTAAGTACCAAAACTGTTTTCCTCTAGGTAATGAGGAAGGGTGAGTGCTGTAGTAATTAGTAGCTTATTTAGTGCTTGCAACAAGTTTTGAACAAGTGCTGATCATGAATAAGCAAATTCAATTGCTAAAACTAAGAATCTTTATCTGAACTAAACTGGTTATAGGAAAGTGGGGGGGGGGGTGCAAATGTGAGCTTTTAAATCAGAAAGTTAAGAGAGATGGAAAAACTGCCCAAACGGCCAATAACTACAATTTCTGGGCCAGAACCACTCCTTATGTGGTCAGTAGATTACCTAGTGCTTACCACTCCTACTGATAAGCTAGAAGGCTTCCCTTCAACACAGAAAGCTTGGGGGGGGGGGGCTCAGAAGTTTACATACAGTCCTGCATACAGCAAATCTGAATCTGGACTACACTAGTTACAGGAAAGGTAGGAAACAGGCTTAGATTTTTTTTTATACAGAAAAGTAGCTAAAACAGCAGTAAATGCAGTGCAAGCTAGCACACTTGGGTATGAGCAATGTTAGACCAAACAGTTTAAAAAAATGCAATTAAATTAAAAATGGCTAAAAACAAGTGCAGAAGGAGTCTATTAGGTAGAATGAGGTAAAGAGATGGGACTGGGGGGAGTGTCTCAGGTCAAATCTACAGTGGTGGCGGGCAACTGCAAAAGCCTCCAAATTTAAACAATAAAACAGGAATAGGGAGAGTGGGTATGGGTATGGGAAAACCAACACCTTCAGAAGAGATCTGAAAAACTATACAGTGAAGCAAAAATAACAGTGCAAAACTCTGAAGTCAGCCAGCAATAATATCAAATTAGTCAAGCAACAATTAACAGTACACAACTCTGAAGTGCCAGAAAAATATACTATAAAATATAATATATAACTCTGTATATCTCCAGATAGTTTGAAGAGCAGTCTCTCAGGACACAGGAAGGCTCCAGCAATGATATGCAGGCTGTTACTAGGAGGGTCTAATTTTATGCAAGTAATCCTTGAAATAGTCAGATAACACACATGATGTAAAATCAGTTATACCAACTTAAGACACAGAAAAATCATGTTTAGACTCTTAGCATTGAGCATCAGAGCCTTGAGTTTGCCTCCAGTGTAGTTTTTTACATCTGAACTTTTGTTATTTTGACGTTGCCTGAGACATGCCCTATGGGGGAGGCAAGTGCCTTTGCCAGTATCCAGCAGCCTAGAGGACGTAGTTGTGAAGCAACATGGAATGTCAAGCAGCTCATTTCAGGCTGAGAGATACTAGATCCCCTGGATTGATACCTGAAGCTAGGCCAATTGGTGATGCTGATCATTTCTTGTTTATATTGCGGCATCATTCTGGGTGTTGGTACATTTTACATACACATTCACTGTGCAGCCCATACTGTATCATGTTGATATGCGATTAGTGTTCACGCTACAACTGTCTTCATTGACATGCCCTCATCTGCTGTACATTATCATGTTTCACCTGTCCTTTTTCCCCTGTATTCATTCCTACAATTCATCTGTGTGCTGCTATTCAATATACACAGTGTTTATTTATAATGCAGTCTATGTACCCTTACTGATCATTTACACAACTTTTGTTCAGTATGCCTGAAACAGGTTTCCACACAACGATCCACTGTATACACTGTCATGTAATGTGTTGGAACTATATACTTTGCTTTCTTAAAAATCCTGGTAATCATTGTGGCATTTCGTGCAAACACACAGATCTAGTTTGCCCACTGCTTTATGTAATTTCCTGGCTGGCAAGACTGTTGCTAGCCACAAAACTGTGTTTGTTTACATTTAAAAATGGTGTATGGCATCCATATGCAATTAGCACTGCTGCTCACCATGTAAACGCATAAACTCCATGTAGGTTTTATGCTAAGCCTATATGGAGTTTATTGAATCCCCAGGGTAGTTTATTCCTAAAAAAATACATCATCTTACACTATACTTATTGGCTGATATATAGTAGAGAGTGCTTAAGTGCTTAAGCCAGATGCAGGGGTGCCGAAAGCTTCTGAAGACTGGGCGGATGGAAGACAAAAGGGGCATTAAGTGATCTAAAAGAGAATTTGTTTAGCTGTCTAATGCCATAACAGAAATATATCTGTAACAGAAGAAGCATGTAGTGTAAATATGGGTTAGATTTGGAATCACTGCACAGAGGTTTCACGGAAGATTACAAATGAAGCTGATGTTACACCCGCATGGTATGTCATCCATTTGCCATATACTCAAAAGGTAGCGAGAAAAAAGAACAGTAGTACTGTAATGCACTTACTGTTGCCACACAAACCACCACACAGTAAAGGGAAGCTGTTAGACACTTCGTTCAGACTGTTAAACACTTCACTCAAACTTCTTTAAAAAGAGTCCAAATGAAATGTTTAACAGTGTCCCACTGCTGTTTTGTGGTGACCACTGATTGCTGGTAATGCTCTACTGTGTGAGTAGAGCTTAACAATGCTAAAAGGTAGAATCATACCTCTCAACCGTGCTGAATTACTTGGTTTTTACTGAGTTTTGGGGTTCAAATGAAGAGGTGCCACGATTCCCGAGTGGCACCCCTTCATTTCTGATTTTTTTTTTCTTTTTTTTTTTTTAGTTTTTTAATTTCCATGGCTGTTGGAGCTGACGTCATCACGTATGCGAAGATGTCAGCTCCCTCAGGGATTCCAGCCTGAGCGATGAAGTCAGCTCCCTCTACCAAGCGAAGATGTCAGCTCCCTCAGGGATTCCAGCCTGAGCGATGAAGTCAGCTCCCTCTACCAACCTGTCGGAATTGAGCTCAAAGAGCTCAAGCATTTCCGGCTGGCCACTGCTTCAAAATGCGAGCAGGAATGGCTGGCCTGGCTGCGGCGGAAGAACTTGTTGGATTATGGGGAATAGAATATAAGGAAACTACAGATGCAATGCCACTACTGCTAATGCGGGCCGGAATGGCTGTTCGCAACTGGCTGCAGATGCGATGTAGAATGGTAAGTAGTGTGTGTGTGTGTGTGTGTGTGTGTGTGTGTGTGTGTGTGTGTGCACATATGCCAGAGGGAGGAGGGGGAATATTTATCTGTTCTATACTTGTATCATTGTAGAACGCATTTTCTGTTTTTGAAATACTAACGACATATATCACAGGATCTCCAAATGGTTTCTGCTAAGCTCTTTATAGAGAGAAGTGGGTTTATGTTGTTTTCAAACACTCTGTGATTAGTTCCTGTGATATGATCCATACCACTAAGGTGGTATTTCAAATTAGAGCACTGTAGAAGGTCATACCACTGCAAGTTCCCTACCCTCAATACTGCACTTGTGGGTAAATTTACTCATTTGTTGACAAGAAGTCTTTTAGCCTGTTGTCAGTTACCTAGACTGTTTTCCTGTAATTACAACACACACTTTGTTGTATGCTTTCATGGCTGAAGATAGCACTTAATTATACCCCATGGCAGATTTTTCACTGCATGTTATTTACTACAGAATACAAAAGCAGAAGGTAAAAGAATGAAATTTGAAGGTACAGGAAAGAACTTCTGTTAGTGAAAGGGAGTGGTAATGGCTGCACCCCAGTTTTAGAAATGCTTTAGATGCTTAAAGTGTTATGAAGTGACACAAGGCAGTTTGATTAGTGCAATATGTCACAGGACAGGGAGAAGCAAGCATAATTTTAAATAAGGTGTAGTAAATACAAATATTACAAAGAGAAGAAGTAAGTCAGCATTTGGATACTATGGAAACATATGAGGTAAAGCAGCAGGCATCAAAACATGAAAAGCTGTTAGATATACACAAGTGAGTGTACAGAGGATTAACAAAAGGAAATTTACAGAAGAATTAAAACTACAGGTTTGCAGTTACCATGATAAGTTTCATGACAATCTTACAAATAATGCCTCAGAAATTGGAAAAGGGAGAAAACTTTATCTCTAAGTGGTGTCATTATCTATCAGCATTTGTATCCATTTCTTTCTCTTTTTCTCTTTCTTTCTTTCTTAGTGTTATTCCTGAAATCCTTGCACAGAGCTTCTCTAGGGCTTACCTCAGACAAAAAAAGAAACTGAAATGTCTTTCCACCAAGACCCCTTAATGTCCACAGCACCATGGAATATAGATAGTGGTATGAAACTGCAATAAGTCTAATAATGCAGAAACAATTTTCTTAGCATCACTGCATATAATTTTCATTGTACTACATATAAACAAGGACTGCAAAGCTAGCAAAAATAAAGAAAAATATAACGGATCACAGCATCAATGGTAGAAAAATAAACTCTACCAAAATATAGGCAATGCTAACAAAACAGGTAACATTCTTAGAGAACACAGTGCAGAACAATATTTATTTAAAATTAGAGGTCAAATAATTCCTTTTATGTAGCTGAATCAAAACAAGCTTCCCACTCCGACTTCCCATCTCCACCCCTTCTGTTGTTGGTCAATGCAAGTTATTTCGGAACACCTGTCTTTAGATGGTGACATATGAAAACAGAAGTCACTGCAGTTCAAACATGCATGTAACAAAGATCTGGAAGCAAGTGTTTGACCTCTTGTTTTGTTTACATTAATGACCTATGATTATCCAGTTGACCAGCAGAGTCAGAACTGCTTGTGTTTTTTCCCAGCAATGAATTTTTCTTCAGTTGTTTGTGTTACAGCCATTCTGGTAATGATTTAAATAAAGTCAGAGTTGCATTCTGTGTCTGAGAGCTTTCACAATCCCAATATCATGAGATGTTTGACCAAATACTTTGCTTTATAAAAGAAAAAAGCCTACCAGTCTATAACTTATTTAAGCCTGCTAGGTTATATGAGTCCACCACCACTTGTGAGCTTTGCCCAGGTTTTTTGTTCTCAGAGTTGAGAGCTAAAGTGAGAACTGAATTTGTATTCCCCAGTTTTTTTCTGCTAAGAGTTGAGAGCTGTGGTGAGAAGTGAGAAATGAATTCACTAAATGATAGCCAGTAAGTTTCAGTCTTCTTATTCTTCAGGAAGCTGCTGATTCACCATAGTGGTATGTTGCTCTGACTGTAGTACATAGGGTCCTCCTGGGTCCAAAACGTACTAGTGAAATGCATGGTGGTAACACAACAGTTTATTCTAGCAACTTTACAAAATTATACAAGCAATGTTTAAAATGTGTCCCTGCTTTTTGATCTTTTGTGCCCCCCCCAAAAAAAAATGAAATTGAAAATAATTGCAAAATGCCTATGGCTTACACTGCTGTCATTCTATTTATAGTGCGGGTGGGGAAGTAGACTTTTATGATGGAAATGTTCTGAATTGGGAAGTTTTGTCATTATTGGTTCGTGCATTTTGTTCCATTGCCTACAGTACAGTCTACTGGAAAAATGTTCAAACAATAAATTTAAAATGTGCTCTGTCTAACAAGTGTGCTGTATTATACAATGAATATAATAAAGTCAGGAAGGTGTATCAAAGAAAACAACACATGTATGTTTCTTGTTTTGTGTGCAAGTGGTCAATGATTTGAAAACAGCCCAAAGATAATCTCTATCCACCACTGGCCAGCTGTATTTTCTTTGAATGTGGTGTGGGTTTTAATGTTGTTTCAATGAATGTGAGTTTCAAGGGCAGACACATTTTAATGCCAAGTCTATTTTCATTGTGAGACAGTATTGCTTTTTCCAAATGTCTATTAGTGTTTGTGCATTGTTGTGCTGTAAAAATAAAATCCAAATAATCATTGTAGAAGTAAAGCAGTATGCACACATTAGTGTTTATGGTAAATGGGGTGAAATAGCCAGGCAATGGGACATTGGAATGGCTGCAGGGGAACGCTGGTGCCATATTTTGGTTGGCTGTTCTTCAGTTACGGTTGAAAGTTGGTATCCCACAATTCCATTGGAGTGGGAGGGGTTACATAATTATGTATGCAAATTAGATGTTAATCAGCGTACAGATTTGTACCTATTTTTCATGGACCTTTTCCAGATTTTTGATGTTTCCAGGTTGAGAGGTATGGGTAGAATGGTGCTATAAAATAAAAAATAAATAATCATGCTGATCCATACACTGAAATTCATTATGTTTCAAAAATAAGACGTAAATCATATCACAAAATATCTGAATTCTGGTACCTGCCAAACATTAGGTTGCAGAAGTGAATTTTGACACAGGCTTCTGCTCTGGACTCACCTATTTGACAACTGGCCCTGCTCCAAGGTGTGCACAAAAGGTTGCAATAACTTATGTTCGGGAGGTGGTAGGGAGCTGGAAACAGTGAGATTATTATTTCTTAAGTTCTCCTCACAATCAAATGAATGAATTCTCCAATCTACCTAAAAAGAACAAATGGGGATACTTAGGATTAACATGGTTAGGCTTGTAAATGCTCTAGGACCACTAGCCTAGCAATCTTCTGTGACCCTATGAACCTGTGAACCCCAGAAGGTTACTATAACTTGTTTGGCACTGGGGAGAAAATGGTCATTATTTCCCTAATTGTCCTCATCATTAAACCTCAGAGGTATTCAAAAGCAGTCACTATAGCTTGTTTGTGGCTGTGACAGTGTGGTGAATATTTCTTTAACTTTTCACACAAACCTCAGAGGTATGCACAGAAGATAACTACAGCTTGTGTGGGGGCAGTGCACTGCCTATTAGCAACAGGCTGGAAGTCATATGACTGTGATCATTTTGCTTCACTTTTCTCACAATCACACATCAGAAGTGAATACAGAGGGCTAACTTTGGGAGGTAGGGGGTAAGGAGGCATATTGTTAATATATATCCAAGGTCAACAAGTGAAAATAATTTTACTATATTCTGGTTGATGGATACCCAGAAGGCAGCTGTCTTTTGGAAGTAGAGGTGAAGAGGCAAACTGTATGATATGTGACAGCAGCAATTTGAAATATATGACTGAGGCCATTTATTCATTCATTTTCATGCCAGTTTAACATGAGTGGGATACACTGTAGGTGACTTTTGTTTTTCTGTTTTAGGAAAAAGACACTATTCTAAGGTATGATTCATGTATCTTTGCAAGCATTTATCTTCTAAGTTTATTGGGAACTATGTTTTGTCAACTTTGATCATTAAGCCTAGGACACAATTTATTTTTTCATTGAAAGAAAAAATAAGACTGAATTTCTTTACTTAGTCATGATTTTTGCCCAGGCCATGACTGTAACAAAAGGCTGGAGAAAACATTCTGAAATGTACCTCATACATACAGTACTCCATGGCTTCTGCAGCCCAAGGAGCTTATTTCCTCCACAGTTATTACAGTGCAGTCTTGGCCATTTACAGAGTGATGAAAAGATCTAGGAAGAAAATAAAGGGAAATTCTTTAGCTGCATTTTTTCAGGCTATCTTTGGTTTGAAAGGGTTGAAAAAAAAAGCTCTAAATATCACTCAGATCATCTAGAACCCAATGGCTTCTGGGAGATTAAAACCTCCAGCTGAATGTGATTATTTTCTGCTCATTTATTAAGGTGCAATCTTGGCCAGTTGCAATATATTGAAAGAATGCAGGAATGATTTGAAGAGTACAACAAAGTGTGAGAAAACAAGAAAAAAGTAATTTGTATTTATTTAGCACTTGTTTACTGGGAAAGTCCGACTTGGAACAAAGCCAATTTTCAGCGGAGGCCCAAGGAGAAATGCTGCAGATGCATGTCTTTGCAACATGGGAGGAAACCAGACCGCACCCAGAGGAAACCCACACGGATGCAGAGAGCTCATGCAGACTCTGCACAGAAGGCACCCCAGCTGAGAATTGAACCGGAGAACCTCTTGCTGTGAGGTGACAATGCAACCGCTATACCACTGCACCATCTGTATGGTGTGACAAGTTTAGGGTGGGGAATGGGTGAAGTAGGAGGCACATTGTGGGGTATGAAGTGGGTACAGTGGGAGGGACCGATGGAGTCCTTTTTAGGGGTTTAATTTCATGAAAGGCCAGAGAGAAAATATTCAGTACTGCCAAGGACTGCCCTGTTTAATGTATTTTGCTACAGTACAATACTGCATTGCAGCATTTACTGAGTTAAATGCTGTCTTTATTAAAACTATTGCCCAAGTAAGTTTAGCTTTTCCCCACATGACATCATGTAATATGGCTGTTCATAGACTTTAATGGACACCTCCCTCACATGTGCTATATGCATCCATTAAAGTCTATGGAAGCCTGTCACTTTTTCGCCTCAGTTGATATCACTGAGGTAAAAGGTCAGTATTAAACCTCAGTGTCATCAACATGGAGAAAACAAATTTCAAAAAGATTTGTTTTTGTTTCTTTAAAGTCTGAAAACATTCAACAATACAGTAAAGATGCAGTTCAGTACTTTATGGACCACATAAGGTGGTGTAACAGTGCCGGTATACAATTGAAGGCAAGGAAATTAACATTCCCAATTATGGAAAATATACATTAAATGACAGGTTTTGTTGTGGTACCAAAGCAGTCATTTACCTTGCTCTCTGTTCCCAGTGTCCAGGTTTTTACATTGGAAAAACCAAAAATGGTCTCAGAAGCGGGGTGTACCAACACTATTATGATATAAAAAGAAGAGATAGCAAAAATGCTTTGGCATTGCATATCACAGCTAATGAAGGCCATACTTTTAGATTTACCATTTTAGATCAGACAACAATGGGGGAAAGGGGTGGCCCACTTAATGATTTTCTAGAGCTATCTGAACTCAGATGGCAGATTAGGACTAATGCAAGTGAATTCCCTGGTCTTAACAGTGCGGTGTCTATAAGCTCTGTTCTTAGACTAAAGGTACAATTTTTAATGTGAAATTAATACAGGCAATAGTTTGCCTGTTTTATTTAGTATGTTTTAAAAACATATTGTTTTTTTCTATAGGGCAACTCTTATATTAAACTGTTATGATTTAGGATATATATATATATATATATATATATATATATATATATATACATATACATATATATATATATATATATATATATATATATATATATATATATATATATATATGTTTTTAAATGTATGGTTCCTTCAAGGTGCTTATGATGTGGTTAATTGATTAATTACTTTAAAGGTTGTTATATTTAAAGCTTGTTGGGGGAATGATTTTACTCATTCAAAAGAAGTCTCCATTGTGGAGACGAAAGCGCTCAATTAATTGTACAAGTGTTTCCTGTAATCAGCTTCTTTGTCTTCTGTTTGAAGTCATGAAATGAAACAAATTAATTTAAGTACATCACATAGCTGCTCATCAACAAGGTTTGTTACACACTATAAAACATTTTATAACACTGTAACAGCCTGGTAATAAAAAACATACAAGATGCTTGGTTTTGTCAGATTTCTGGTATACAACAATAATTTTGATTGTATCTTTATTTATTACAACATGTCATATACCGGTTGCTTAATAATTAGTGTTAAACATGCCCTTGCAGACCCACTACTCAAGCTGTTTAATTTAAGTTTAGCTCCTGGCTTTGTCATTGATGAGTGGCATACAGCAGTGGCAATGTCCCTTCATAAGGGTGGCCTTGCAATTGATCTGGGTAATTACAGTTCTATCAGCCTTACAAGCCTCATTGGCAAAACAATGCGTTATATTATAACTAGCCTCATAAACTGTGATATCAAGTCTCTTGTTAGACTTGCCCACTGGCAGTTTGGCTTTGAGAAGGGTAAATTCTGTCTATTTAACCAGGACAACTTGTTCAAGAGGGCTACAGACGCTGTCGATGATGACCATGTAGTGCATGTGGTGTATCTTGACCTGGCGATGGCCTTCAACACCATTCCCCACAATGGCATCATACAAAAGCTAATTGATTTAAAAAGAAATGACCCATATGTGCAAAGATGGATAGCAAACTAGCTGAAAGAGAGAGCTAACACAGTGGAAGATGCACATGCCTCATCATTCAGTATGAAAGTGACCAGTAGTGTCCCTCAGGGCTTGGTGCTGAGATATCTCCTTTTTGGTATTTACTTCTTGGATCTCAAAGTGGAGAGCCAAGAACTCTGGCTCACAAAATTTGCTGATGGCTGCAAACTACAGGTTGTTATTAAGTGTGATACCCAAACTTTCCTGAATGTATGCTCCCTAGTAAAACATTGGTGGACTTAAAAATGGTCTCAAACTAAATTCAAAAGTTTTCATCAGTTTTGTTCGACAACCCTTCCCCTTATCATACTGTACAGATGACACACCACTACAAAAATATTTTGTCCGGGACCTACGTACTTGGGTTTATAGCTCCAACATCATGTGACAAAAGTTGTTAGAAAGTCCTTTTATTTAGCCCACCTGATTGCCAAGAGAACTTTAGCATGGTCAGTACAGTGTCCCCTTTGGGGAATATCTCATTAAAAATATCAAACAGTTATCAAGACCCCAGAGATTGCTAACTAAAAAGATCACAGGCTTAAAATCTCTGAGCTAGCAAAGTAGGCTGGAAGCTGTTTCCCTTTATTCAGTGTCTTACAGACATTTGGGGAGAGCTCTGTCTTGTTTACTGCACCATTAGAGACTCAGTTGTTCTGGATCTCATACTTCCCTGCATGTCCTGCACCCCCAACCAGTACTTGAACCAGAAACCTTAATCTTCACCCACAAATAAGTACAGCACAGTGGAGAATCAGAGTTATAAGGCAGCACCTCCCAAACCTCTAGAATAAACTTTCCCTACATGTTAATCAGTACGATTCACTATCTTGCTTAAAACCTAAATTAGATAACTGTATGGGTATCCGCAAATTTACTTTAGGTTTGACTGGTATGGCCTTTCTGGAGAAAGGATGTGCTGCCTGAGGGTGGGTACTGGCAAAGCAGGAATATCCAGGAATCTACACTTTTTTATGGTTTCTCCCATACATTATCAGGAGATCTCTGCCTACCCCCATAATGATCTTGAATAGCATAAAGTGGGTCTAAGAGAATGAATGAATAATTAAATTCATCAACATGATTATTACCTTGAAAGTCAGTGTAACTCCCGTGAAGTGTACATCTGTGAAAAAGTCTGCCTAAGACAGGCTAATAGACAGGAGAGCTAAATCCCATCCTAGTACTCAATGAGTGAAAGGCAATAAACACATAGGTCTGTGCCAGCTTATAGGAATCATGCATACATCGTACAGTTGAGAGGTATGCTGTACAAGTAAAATTTGATGCACATGAATTTAATGTTTTATTGTACTTCTATAAGTTTCTTTCTTTACTGCTCTTGATCCCAGGATGTGGCTGAAAATGGTCAAATAGGTCAGTCCACTTACCTGGCAAACAAATTGCAATCAGTAAAGAAACTGCCCAGAATTTTGCAGAACATTCCTGATTTTGCCTCATGTGTTTGCCCTGTTCCTCATAAAATGTTTGATTTTCTGGAAAAAATGCTTAGGATCACACCACTCAACTCTCCAGAATTTCACAAAATGTCCAGATTATTGCTTCATATTTTTAGTATGTTTCTCATAAATAATAACCACAAATTTGTAATGTAGAGGTACAAAATTTACCAATAACCAAAAGTGTACCTCAGTAACCACAATCGGATAAATACTTTAAGGTGCGCCAGTGATAGTCAATAGTTTGAAAAAGTTTATTGGTTAAGTGCTTTTGTCTAAAACAGAGACTTATTCAGTTACTACTCAGACAAGTTCCTCGTTTTCCTGCAGAGTGGTCCTAGCTACAGAGAACTCAAAAAAGCGACTACTTTCTTGATTTAAGTATCTTTGCTGTTTTTTTACTTGAAATACCTCCTCTAGCTTACCCTAAACAAGCTTAAACTGTTTTTTTAGCTGTTTGCTGCATTATTTAATATCTGCACTTAAAGTTACATTTTAGTCGAAATTGGTCGAAAGTTTGTTTGTTTGTTTGTTTAATTTAACTGTTGAGGCTGCCCACTAAAGTGTGCTAGCCTGTGTAACTGACTTATTACTGCTTCTGCATTTTCTGTGTGTTTTCTATCTAAAAAAAAAAAAAAATAATCCTTGTTTTCCGGCCTCTCCTCGACTAGTTTAGACCAGTATACAGGCTTTGCTGTATTCTGGGCTGTGGTGTAGTTCCTGTGTTGTCCATTACCTTACTTGGATAGAAGGAAGTTTCCTTGCTCACCAGTGGGAGTGGGGAGCCTTGAGCAGCCTACCTGTCCCTGTAGGAAGTGACCTCAGCACAAGAGCTGTAGTAATTGGTTGTTTTGGACCATTGTTAGCTCTTTTGAAGTTCCCTGTTTAAAATCCACCTCTGGGCGTTTTTTTCTGGCTATACTACTCAGACAAGCTCCTCGTGGTCCTACAGAGTGGTCCTAGCTACAGAGAACTCAGAAAAGCGACTACTTTCTTGATTTAAGTATCTTTGCTGTTTTTTTACTTGAAATACCTCCTCTAGCTTACCCTAAACAAGCTTAAACTGTTTTTTAGCTGTTTGCTGCATTATTTAATATCTGCACTTAAAGTTACATTTTAGTCGAAATTGGTCGAACGTTTGTTTGTTTGTTTAATTTAACTGTTGAGGCTGCCCACTAAAGTGTGCTAGCCTGTGTAACTGATTTATTACTGTTTCTGCATTTTCTGTGTGTTTTCTATCTAAAAACAAAAAAAACAAAAAAATAATCCTTGTTTTCCCGCCTCTCCTCAGCTAGTTTAGACCAGTTTACAGACTTTGCTGTATTCTGGGCTGTGGTGTAGTTCCTGTGTTGTCCATTACCTTACTTGGATAGAAGGAAGTTTCTTTGCTCACCAGTGGGAGTGGGGAGCCTTGAGCAGCCTACCTGTCCCTGTAGGAAGTGACCTCAGCACAAGAGCTGTAGTAATTGGTTGTTTTGGACCATTTATAGCTCTTTTGAAGTTCCCTGTTTAAAATCCACCTTTGGGCGTTTTTTTTTCTGGCTATACTACTCAGACAAGCTCCTCATGGTCCTGCAGAGTGGTCCTAGCTACAGAGAACTCAGAAAAGTGACTACTTTCTTGATTTAAGTATCTTTGCTGGTTTTTTACTTGAAATACCTCCTCTAGCTTACCCTAAACACACTTAAACTGTTTTTTAGCTGTTTGCTGCATTATTTAATATCTGCACTTAAAGTTACATTTTAGTCGAAATTGGTCGAAAGTTTGTTTGTTTGTTTGTTTAATTTAACTGTTGAGGCTGCCCACTAAAGTGTGCTAGCCTGTGTAACTGATTTATTACTGTTTCTGCATTTTCTGTGTGTTTTCTATCGAAAAACAAAAAAAAAACAAAAAAATAATCCTTGTTTTCCCGCCTCTCCTCGACTAGTTTAGACCAGTTTACAGGCTTTGCTATATTCTGCACTGTGGTGTAGTTCCTGTGTTGTCCATTACCTTACTTGGATAGAAGGAAGTTTCTTTGCTCACCAGTGGGAGTGGGGAGCCTTGAGCAGCCTACCTGTCCCTGTAGGAAGTGACCTCAGCACAAGAGCTGTAGTAATTGGTTGTTTTGGACCATTTCTAGCTCTTTTGAAGTTCCCAGTTTAAAATCCACCTCTGGGCACTTTTTCTGGCTATACTACTCAGACAAGCTCCTCGTGGTCCTGCAGAGTGGTCCTAGCTACAGAGAACTCAGAAAAGTGACTACTTTCTTGATTTAAGTATCTTTGCTGTTTTTTTACTTGAAATACCTCCTCTAGCTTACCCTAAACAAGCTTAAACTGTTTTTTAGCTGTTTGCTGCATTATTTAATATCTGCACTTAAAGTTATATTTTAGTCGAAATTGGTCGAAAGTTTGTTTGTTTCTTTGTTTAATTTAACTGTTGATGCTGCCCACTAAAGTGTGCTAGCCTGTGTAACTGATTTATTACTGTTTCTGCATTTTCTGTGTGTTTTCTATCTAAAAACAAAAAAAACAAAAAATAATCCTTGTTTTCCGGCCTCTCCTCGACTAGTTTAGACCAGTTTACAGGCTGTGCTGTATTCTGGGCTGTGATGTAGTTCCTGTGTTGTCCATTACCTTACTTGGATAGAAGGAAGTTTCTTTGCTCACCAGTGGGAGTGGGGAGCCTTGAGCAGCCTACCTGTCCCTGTAGGAAGTGACCTCAGCACAAGAGCTTGTAAGGGTTTTAAATTTTTGGTTTGTTTTTTTTTGGGAAACCCCCAATTTTCCCCAAAAAACTCTTTTGAAAAGGTTTTTTTTTTTCCCTGTTTTTAAAATTTTTTCCAAAATGAAGTCATGAAATGAAACAAAGTAATTTAAGTACATCACATAGCTGCTCATCAACAAGGTTTGTTACACACTATAAAACATTTTATAACACTGTAACAGCCTGGTAATAAAAAACATACAAGATGCTTGGTTTTGTCAGATTTCTGGTATACAACAATAATTTTGATTGTATCTTTATTTATTACAACATGTCATATACCGGTTGCTTAATAATTAGTGTTAAACATGCCCTTGCAGACCCACTACTCAAGCCATTTAATTTAAGTTTAGCCCCTGGCTTTGTCATTGATGAGTGGCATACAGCAGTGGCAATGTCCCTTCATAAGGGTGGCCTTGCAATTGATCTGGGTAATTACAGTTCTATCAGCCTTACAAGCCTCATTGGCAAAACAATGCGTTATATTATAACTAGCCTCATAAACTGTGATATCAAGTCTCTTGTTAGACTTGCCCACCAGCAGTTTGGCTTTGAGAAGGGTAAATTATCTCTATTTAACCAGGACAACTTGTTCAAGAGGGCTACAGACGCTGTAGATGATGACCATGCAGTGCATGTGGTGTATCTTGACCTGGTGATGGCCTTCAACACTATTCCCCACAATGGCATCATACAAAAGCTAATTGATTTAAAAAGAAATGACCCATATGTGCAAAGATGGATAGCAAACTAGCTGAAAGAGAGAGCTAACACAGTGGAAGATGCACATGCCTCATCATTCAGCATGAAAGTGACCAGTAGTGTCCCTCAGGGCTTGGTGCTGAGATATCTCCTTTTTGGTATTTACTTCTTGGATCTCAAAGTGGAGAGCCAAGAACTCTGGCTCACAAAATTTGCTGATGGCTGCAAACTACAGGTTGTTATTAAGTGTGATACCCAAACTGTCCTGAATGTATGCTCCCTAGTAAAACATTGGTGGACTTAAAAATGGTCTCAGACTAAATTCAAAAGTTTTCATCAGTTTTGTTCGACAACCCTTCCCCTTATCATACTGTACAGATGACACACCACTACAAAAAGATTTTGTCCGGGACCTACGTACTTGGATTTATAGCTCCAACATCATGTGACAAAAGTTGTTAAAAAGTCCTTTTATTTAGCCCACCTGATTGCAAAGAGAACTTTAGCATGGTCAGTACAGTGTCCCCTTTGGGGAATATCTCATTAATAATATCAAACAGTTATCAAGACCCCAGAGATTGCTAACTAAAAAGATCACAGGCTTAAAATCTCTGAGCTAGCAAAGTAGGCTGGAAGCTGTTTCCCTTTATTCAGTGTCTTACAGACATTTGGGGAGAGCTCTGTCTTGTTTACTGCACCATTAGAGACTCAGTTGTTCTGGATCTCATACTTCCCTGCATGTCCTGCACCCCCAACCAGTACTTGAACCAGAAACCTTAATCTTCACCCACAGATAAGTACAGCACAGTGGAGAATCAGAGTTATAAGGCAGCACCTCCCAAACCTCTAGAATAAACTTTCCCTACATGTTAATCAGTACGATTCACTATCTTGCTTAAAACCTAAATTAGATAACTGTATGGGTATCCGCAAATTTACTTTAGGTTTGACTGGTATGGCCTTTCTGGAGAAAGGATGTGCTGCCTGAGGGTGGGTACTGGCAAAGCAGGAATATCCAGGAATCTACACTTTTTTATGGTTTCTCCCATAGCTTATCAGGAGATCTCTGCCTACCCCCATAATGATCTTGAATAGCATAAAGTGGGTCTAAGAGAATGAATGAATAATTAAATTCATCAACATGATTATTACCTTGAAAGTCAGTGTAACTCCCGTGAAATGTACATCTGTGAAAAAGTCTGCCTAAGACAGGCTAATAGACAGGAGAGCTAAATCCCATCCTAGTACTCAATGAGTGAAAGGCAATAAACACATAGGTCTGTGCCAGCTTATAGGAATCATGCATACATCGTACAGTTGAGAGGTATGCTGTACAAGTAACATTTGATGTACATGAATTTAATGTTTTATTGTACTTCTGTAAGTTGCTTTCTTTACTGCTCTTGATCCCAGGATGTGGCTGAAAATGGTCAAATAGGTCAGTCCACTTACCTGGCAAACAAATTGCAATCAGTAAAGAAACTGCCCAGAATTTTGCAGAACATTCCTGATTTTGCCTCATATGTTTGCCCTGTCCCTCATAAAATGTTTGATTTTCTGGAAAAAATGCTTAGGATCACACCACTCAACTCTCCAGAATTTCACAAAATGTCCAGATTATTGCTTCATATTTTTAGTATGTTTCTCATAAATAATAACCACAAATCTGTAATGTAGAGGTACAAAATTTACCAATAACCAAAAGTGTACCTCAGTAACCACAGTCGGATAAATACTTTAAGGTGCACCAGTGATAGCCAATAGTTTGAAATAGTTTATTGGTTAAGTGCTTTTGTCTAAAACAGAGACTTCATCAGTTACTACTCAGACAAGCTCCTTGTGGTCCTGCAGAGTGGTCCTAGCTACAGAGAACTCAGAAAAGCAACTCCTTTCTTGATTTAAGTATCTTTGCTGTTTTTTTACTTGAAATACCTCCTCTAGCTTACCCTAAACATGCTTAAACTGTTTTTTTAGCTGTTTGCTGCATTATTTAATATCTGCACTTAAAGTTACATTTTAGTCGAAATTGGACAAAAGTTTGTTTGTTTGTTTGTTTAATTTAACTGTTGAGGCTGCCCACTAAAGTGTGCTAGCCTGTGTAACTGATTTATTACTGTTTCTGCATTTTCTGTGTGTTTTCTATCTAAAAACAAAAAAAAATAATCCTTGTTTTCCCGCCTCTCCTCGACTAGTTTAGACCAGTTTACAGGCTTTGCTGTATTCTGGGCTGTGGTGTAGTTCCTGTGTTGTCCATTACCTTACTTGGATAGAAGGAAGTTTCTTTGCTCACCAGTGGGAGTGGAGAGCTTTGAGCAGCCTACCTGTCCCTGTAGGAAGTGACCTCAGCACAAGAGCTGTAGTAATAGGTTGTTTTGGACCATTTCTAGCTCTATTGAAGTTCCCTGTTTAAAATCCGCATTTGCGCGGCTTTACATAGCGCAGCACTGGTTAAACAAGGTTAAACTTCTTCTGGCTCCGCCAAGTCTGCTCTTCAAATTTTCCCTTAAGGAAGCTCTACTCTTAGTATAATCAGACTACTCACTATATTATAAGCCTAGCACATGTTCTCAAAACTTCTCTACTAAGTAAGCACTCTCATACTAAAGTAAGCACTACATCCACCTACCACCCCTGTGAATATCCACTTCCCTTAAAGGCACAGCACTCCCTTATACTGTTCTAGCATGTCAAGTGGTAGATTACTGGCGTCCTCTCCAGTTCCGCTGGTTAATCTGGGTATCTTAAGACAATGCTACAATTGTCTCATGTACATAGACAAACCTCTCCTCCTCCCAACAAACACAAATACATGTGAGAGATGCAACTATATAGCCAAATTGGAGGCTGAACTCTCTTAACTCAGGGCTGGCATGACCAGACAGGAGGAGATGGTAACCACGCACACAACAAACCCAGTCCCACATAGACCTACCACAACTGCAAACCAAACACATAAAAACACAAAGACATACTCGGAGGCTCTAATAAAAAACTTACCAAAACAACAGAGGCTCCCAAAGCAGACATCCAAAAATCCACCACCTCAAAACAAAACACATGCAACACATACTTCAATAAATCAGTGTGTCAATCAATCAGAGCCCTTAAGGCCAAACACCATGCCTGATACACTAGTAATAGGTGACTCTATAGTCAGACACACTGACGTCCTGCTTACCAGGCTGAACAAGGAGAGGGTGACTGTGAGCTGCCTATCGGGAGCTAGGATCCACCACATAACACACGCACTCAGGTCACTCCAAAGCAAGTACAAATATGACTCCGTCATTGTCCATGCTGGTGTGAATGACCTGAGACGTACCTCCCTGGACTACATGAAAAGAGACATAGAGGAGCTCTCTGATTATGTAGCCCAGGCTGGTATGACCCTGACCCTGAGCAGCATCTTGCCCTCACCAAGAATGATGCCACAATACAAAGACAAGATGATCAGCTTTAATAATTGGCTCAATTACTGGTGTCATTCTAAGGGGATCCAATGTCTGTCTGCTTGGGATGACATGTTGGGTAAGCCACGCTGCTTCGCAAGGGACAGCTTGCACCTGTCACCACTGGGCTTCCGGATATTGGCTAAGGCTCTTGCCACCCCCATAGTGCCTTTTTTAGGCAAGGCTCAAAAGACAAACCCACCTCCTTAGAAAACAAAAATGGAAAAAAACTAAGGGTAATGCTGCTCAATGCCAGTAGTCTAAATCTCAAGATGCAGGCACTCGGTGCACTCCTTAGTATGGAGAACATCGACGTCTGTGCAGTAACTGAAACCTGGTTCAAGGCTCCTGAGAGCACCCCAACGCTACCAGGCTATACCTCGTATCATGCTTTTTGGCCCCAAAACCCGGGCCGAACCACAAAGGGAGGGGGAGTGTCCATATTCATCAAGGACACCCACACCTCCAGGTTAGTAGCAACACATGAAGCATCGGAGACCATACAGGTGCAACTAACCATAGGCAAAACTGCTATACAACTGGTAGTATGTTACAGACGACCCTCCCAATCTCAGGAACCCCACTCAGCCTTCCTGAAGACATTAGAGGATATGAATGCATCACAAAATACCATCATACTGGGAGACTTCAACTACCCTAACATAGATTGGGTACATTATTCTAGCCCTACCACCCTAACCCAAAGGTTCCTGGAATTCATAAATTCAAATGCACTGGAACAACTAGTCACCTCTCCCACTAGGGGAGATAATATACTGGACCTGGTCATCACAAACATGGGGACAAAATGCTCCACACCGGAGGTATACCCCTCACTAGTGAGATCTGACCACAAACTAATCACACTGGATATACATATCCCACCTCCACCCCCAGCACAAAAGACCACAGTGAAAAACTCCTCAAAAGCAGACATCACTCTTCTTAAGACTGAGATGGTATCCTTTAAGCCCACTGTGCCAGTGGATACCACATCCCACAATGCTGAATCCTTCACAAATGCTTTCTATGGACATCTCCAAGAATGCATGGATCATGCAATCCCAAATAAATCCAAGACCCTCTCCACCAAAGGCAAGCGTCCTGTCTGGTGGACCTCAGCCATTAACAAATTGTATAACAAAAGAAGGAAGCTACTGCACGACAGAGCAAAATCCCATAAAGGGAAGACATCTCTGATCAACACTAGCAGAAAACTACGTTCTGTCATAAAAACATCCAAGGCCAACTTTGAGAGAAAAATCGCTAAGGACACTAAAGATAACCACAAAGCCTTCTTCAGCTATGTTAGAAACCTGGGAGGAAACCCTCAGATATGCTCAGAGTTAGTTCACAACAACAAAAAATACACTGAACCCACAGATATTGCCAACATTCTGGCTGACAGGGTCAGTGCAAATTTCTCCCCTCCCTCACCCCAAAAGAAGAAATACTTATCCCAGCTGAATGTAATCTCCCTGTCATCTCAGATGTCCAGGTGAGAGCCGCCCTCAGCAAAGCTAAAAACACAGCATCAATGGGACCTGACGGTATCCTGGGTTGCGTGCTACGTGAACTCCAAGAGGAGCTAAACCCGCACATAAAAATGCTATTTAACCTTAGCCTTACTACAGGATATGTACCTGAACACTGGCATACAGCAACAGTGGTCCCACACGATGAAGGGGGTAGCTCTACAGACCCTGGGAACTACCGCCCCATAAGCTTAACCAGCCTGGTCTGCAAAGCTATGGAAAGAATCATTATGGAACTCATAAACAGAGACATTGGGGACCTACAGACACTTGATCCCACCCAGTTCGGCTTTGTAAAGGGCAGATCCTGCCTTTTGAACCTGGTTGATTTTTTCAAAACAGTCACTAGAGCCATTGATGATGGCAAAGCAGTCCATACAGCCTACCTGGACTTGGCTAAGGCCTTTGACACAATACCCCACTCAGGCATCATAGATAAGCTCAACAGCTTAAATGCAAACCCTTATGTCACTAGATGGGTTGCAAACTGGCTAAAGGACAGAACCCATAAAGTTAAAATTGCTGGCGCAATGTCAGACTCAAAGCCAGTCACAAGTGGTGTCCCACAGGGATCTGTCCTGGGACCCCTCTTGTTCGGCATTTATTTCTCAGATGTTAAAGCAAACATGGGAGAGTTGTGGCTGACAAAGTTTGCAGATGACTGCAAACTAGGTGCCATAGTCGATACACCAGCGGACACATACATCCTACAAAAAGGCCTCACAGAAACGGACAACTGGTGCCAGAGTCATGGCCTTAAACTAAATGCCAAAAAATGTATAGTCATCCCATTTGGGAAAAACAAAGTACACACAAATTATCACATAGACAGCAACCCACTGAGTGCGGAAAAAGTAATCAGAGACCTAGGGACCCAAGTCAACAGCGACCTCTCATTTGACACCCACGTTGCCAAAGTGGTTAGAAAGACATTCTACCTTGCACACCTTATCATGAAGGGATTCACATCCAGATCCAAGGATGTCATTGTACCCCTATACTCCTCCCTCATCAGACCCATGATTGAGTACAATGCCCCATTTGGTATGTACCTCACCCGGCATTTGCAACAGCTGGAGAGACCACAAAAGTACCTCACCAAGAGGATCAAGGGTCTCCAACATATGTCTTATTCTGCCAGACTAAAGAAACTCCAGCTCTATTCAGTAGCATACCGCCTGCTCAGAGATGATCTGTGCCTGACGTACAAGGCCATGTCCAATCAGGAACTGATGGACATGCTCCACCTCAAAAAATCCAAATCCATCAGAGCCATGAGAGCTAAAGACTTAAACCTCAGCACAAGTATGAATAGGACATGCTGGAGGGATAGATTCATAACCCAGAGGCTTCCCATGCTCTGGAACAGAATCCCAGTTCATGTTAGGCAGAGCCCCTCACTAACTCTCTTCAAGAGAAATCTTGATGAGTGGATGGGAGATCGTAAGTTTACCCCAGGGGTCACCTCTGTGTCACTACTAGACAGGGGCACAGTAAACTAATTCTATTATATAAGGGGACCTTCACTGTGTCACTACTAGACAGAGGCACAGTATTCTAAATCTATTCTGTACATTTTTGTACCATTTCATGGGGTGGCGAAAGCCACATCACTATGGCTAGGCTTACAAATGCCCCAGGGCAGATAGCCTAGTACTAAACTATGAAACTATGAAACTATGAAATTGAAACTGTAACGCAATTACCACTTTTAAAACCTAAGCACCAAGTGGATTGGTAGATCAAATTACATCACATCCTTTCCCTTAAGAGACACCAAACCAATGTCCAAATGCTTAAATAAGTGTAAAAAAATTTTGTAAAATTCGACAACTTACAATCAACAACAAGACATCTCAAAAGACACATATAAATATTATATACATTAATATTATTAACTATAAATACTTAAATATCCATATCTAAATAAGTTCCTCATAAAATTTGTTTATTTCTGGCAAACCACTGTGGATTGTGCTCACTAAATAATGAGACATTTGAGTTTTTGAGACTTTATATCCTTCATAAAATACATGCTGATGTAAAACCTTTTATTTTAGCAGCTTTTTAAGTTTATAAGAGCAATATTTCAAATCAGTCCATTATTTGTGGCTTGGTTGAGAATTCTTAAGTAAAAGTTGAGAGGTCTGCTGAGGATTACAGTCAGTTATTAATGCTAGACATTAAAGTTTCATACTTCTATTGATCAGAAAAGTCATGTTTATACAAAACCTGTTCTATTTAATTTTTAAATAAATTAGTAATGCTTAAAAATGTCTCCTGGTTTTGAACCTTCATTCCCCTGTTATTTTTGACATTGTCCAAAATTCTTGAGGAAATACGTTGATCAGTATGCTTCAGAAATACTCTCACAGGCATTTCCATGGTAGCTGTGATCTCAGGCAGTTGGAAAAAGAAGATTTATTACTCAAATCTTCTTTTTCCCATTGACTGAGCTTGTGATAATCTTAAAACCAACAATGCAAATGTCTCCATGTAATCGCTATTCTGATAGCATTTTCAGTGCACCTTGGATGTTACTTGAAAGTGGGGAGGGGCCTCTTGCCCCCCCCACCCTATGGTTCCAACACCCATGGTATATCAAACTGCTGCAAACACAAGTGTTCTTTGCCCAAGGCACATTGCCCTTCAGTGCTTCTGTTGTCTTTCTTCCCATGCCATGGCATACTTTTTGGTTATCTTTCCTCCACTGTGCTTACTCACACATGCATGGCAGTTGCATTGCATACATACACCATGCTGATCTAGCAGCTGTATGAGCAGCGCAATCTTGAATTGCTCAGGTATTCCCCATTAAAGCAGAGCAGCCATGTGTGATTCAGCATAGTAACAAAAGTCATTCAAGCTACACAGCAGTATTAAAGGTAAAAAGCAGCAAATAATTAGAATGTAGACTGGGCTATGCCCACAGCAAGCACTTTATTTTCATTTATTCCTCGATACTGTGATGTGAGCAAAGGGGTACCCCACACATTAGCATATTACTTAAACAAACAGGTGGGACCGGGATTGGAGAGGAATGCTACCATAGACACAAGCAGTTTATTTATTTTATACTTTTTGACAAGAATGTGGGTTGCGACCTTACACATGACAACATTACAACTAGGGATCAAGACAAAGAAGTGAGAGAGAGGGATGGGGGGTGACAAAGAGAGAACCATAAAGAAAGCACAATATATAGTTTGACCGTGGATGTTGGGGGAATATGTTTTCATCTATACTATTTACTGATAAAGAAGGAAGGAGGAAGATTACTTACTTATATAATAAAGGCAGCTTAACAATGAGGGAGGGGGAACATGGGTTTACATATGCTGCATGCCACCTGCAGTATGACACCTGAGGTGAAAGGACTGAGTGAATATTTTTTGGGGACATACATTTTTGATGATTTGAGGTTGAAAGGGAAACTATCCCAGATATAAGGATATCCTTTTTATGTATAAATGATATTTTACATATTACTGATATTCTGGAGGTTGAACACACACACACACACACACTCACACACACACACACACACATAAACACACACACACACACACACACACACACACACACACACACACACACACACACACACACACACACACACACACACCAGCAGTTATTGTATGGCTTGTACAGCACTACTTCAACAGAGTATCAGTGTGGAAGCTGGGGCACATAGTGTTTTTTTTATGCCACCAGGGAGAAGTCATTTCTGATTGTGTGTGTTTTTTTCAGCTTATGCCATCATTGAGGTCCCTAGTAGTTTTGGTCACACAATGTAAGCTGTGCTGTGGCTTATTTTTAATAAAGCATAGATAGAATGCTCTATAAACCAATAAACATCAAAATATCTGCTAATACCTTGTGCATTTCTATGGCCATTTTTTTTCTAACAGATTTATATTAAGGGTCAGATTCCGTAAAGCTCGCAGAATCTGGTGCATTATGTCAATATCTGTGTGAAACTTGTGGATAACATTATAATATGTTAATGTACGAGAAAAAACCCTGCATCCACCAGCACACAAAGGAGTACTGCATCTCCAAGTGCATGCTATTGAAATGCACAACTAATCTGTAATTATATGAAATAGTAACATTCCATAGTTGCCGGTAAAGTTAATGTACAGATTTGTTTCTCTTTTTCTACAATTACTGGTATTCTTTCTTTGTGAACATCTTTCCATTTGATTTGTAATGTACAATGTTACTGACTCCATAGTGATAGTGGAAAAAAAAACACACATTAAAAATGCCAAGTATAGTTGTTTAGAAAGTTAACAAAAGCTATAGAGTAACCTTAGAAACACCTACAGAATATTACTGATTCTGTATTGATAACTTAAAAAATAACACATTAAAAATGTAAACTATCACAAAGTAATCTGCATGGCAATCATAACATAAATATGCAGGAGTACACACAGAAACATATTACTCAGTCATGGATATGTCTGTATGGCAACCATTAACTTATAATAACTGCTCCAAAGCTTAAAGAATATTTGTAATACATATATATTCACATAACTTAGTACATTCAAATAATAGACAACAATGGATATCTGCATAAGACATGTATCATTAAAAAAATAGTGGCTTGAATTTATGGATTCCAATGGAATTGATAAATTTCCTAATAAAAATTTTAAAACTGAAGGGCATTCAAGGCCACATCGCCATAGCTAACAGTTGCTAACACAGGGTTCAGGACCTGTGTGGGGTACACAATTAACGTACTTACCCAAGGAAAGTGGGAGATAGAAAAGATGATGTGGGGTATTGGTGAAGAAGAGGGACAAACAAGAGGAGCGTTGGAACAGGAAAATCTGAGGGAAAGTCAGAGGGGCATGGGCAATATTTTTTTGATGGGAATAGACCCCGCTTTTTGTTTTTTAAAAATGGGAGGAAAGAAACACAAGGAGGGAGGAAGTGAATGTAAGCACAACAGGTATATATATAGAACAAATAGCACAACACAGTACAGACAAAGGTTGGTAAAAAATATTATGGACAGGTAAGGTACACAGACAGAACACTGCACAACACAGGCAATGGAAAGTTGTCAAACTGGGAGGGGATGCATAACAGTCATGTTAAAATGCAGACAAAAAATCTAACTATGCACTATCACATTAACACATGTTGCAAAGTGTGTGACAGTCATACCTGGATGTGTATGACCAATGATAAAAGTGTTCCAGGGTAATAAAGTAGGAATATATTAGACATTGAATACACATATCCATTTTTTTGTCAGCAGTGCAGGCCAAGCCACATCACAGATGAGCAAATGTAGGGCAACAAATGGTACATCTCTCCAGAGATCAGAACCAAACCTATGACCATGCATGTGAAGGACAAACAACCAAGTACAGTGCCGAACAGAAGTACTGCAGAAGATCAGCCAAGGCTGCTAAATACACAAGTATGTGTACACAACTAAATGTGTCTGTGTTACACACATATGTCATGTCAAAGGCAACACACAGGTGTACAGGTGTATGTTTGTGTGTCAATTCCAGGAATGGTATATATGTGAAATCAAGGTCAATACACATGCATACACCAATGATGTGTAATAATAGTGAATATAGCAGGTTGTGCATATGGATTTGAAATAAATACAGTGGGTAACACACAAGTAGAATGAAATCAAGGATGTATTGCTAGCATTAGCCATCACCTTGTATGCATATGTCCCACATTGTAAAATAGCCATGCATTTTGCACATTTACCATCTCAAATTAATAAATGGCAATGGACAGTATTGTTGACAAAGGCAAACATACCTGCAAAACATACTAGGGACATAGTAAATTGCTTGGGAGGTTGACAACCTGAGACCACGTAATGGTAAAGCAGGTCACTGTAAATGACACTATACAAATGCATGTGTAATGCACACAGGGTGCTGTAGAAAATAGACATATATTTTAACACATGGAAATGTATGTCAAATGGACAGATGGAATGCTGATATCCACAAAACTGGACATGTATAAAATACACATACACAGTAGTGTGCAATCATATCACATCAGCATGCATAGGTAAGCAACTAAAACATTTCAAACACATACACATATACTGTCATGCAAAGGTCAAATAAAAAAATGCAGGTGTATGTCAACCACACTGCTCATTATAGAGGAGAAGACACCTCTGTTAGCATCATTACAGCACATTTGTAGAACATCACTGAATGCTCACTTGTCTGAGGTACTTTTCTGTGTCAGTATATGTCTTACTATGTGCACGCATACGTACAATCATAATGTTTGTAATTACTTATGGAATATGTATACCATTGTGGCTACATGTGTATGGAAATGCTAAATACAACAAGCATGTTGTAATGTTCTGTGAAAGAATGTGTCATCTCTAACATTGGGTACAGAGTAATGTTACTTTGCTGTTTGATGCAGGCAGATAAGGAGAACACCACGTAGCCAGGATATACCTGTATTTTATCCCACATGGCAACAGTATTAGCTAACATGACAGAACAACACATTATGATAGTGAGACAGCAGGACAACTGTCATCCAATACCATGTGGAATGATGTGGCTTTATGTTGTACATACCTGATATGTCACAGCGGGTATCCAAGGCACATAACACTATTAGTGTTTGACCATGGACAACATATGTGGTCTGTCATTCATCCCAAGAAGACACGTGTTTATAGGATGCCTGTTGCAGACTATCAACAAATTAACTGCCCCAATGCAGGGACTGTTGAATGTGTGTGAACACTGTAATGTGTTAATGTGTGTCATGCACACATTGAAACCAAAGTAAATGTCACACAATAATAACACATAAGCATGACAGATACATGGTATGCAGCACAAGACTCCATATACAGTCCATTCAGTTTTAATGGCAATCATCTTGTTGGCAGCATAACACAAGTGGAGCAGACAGACAATACCTACCGACTGGAGGGACCAGGCTGATGAGGATCAGACTCCTGAATGAACTCACAAGCTGTCATCCTGAATGAGTCCCATATAGCCCATGTCATCTCATTGAAAAATGACCCCATCATGTCCCTCATATGTGTTTGTAACACATCAGTAAACACCTCCCTGATCTCCTCACAAAAATCATCTCTGTCATGGTCATGGTGATGTCTCCTCTTGGGTGCAGGCAGGATGTCTCGAGCAGGGGAAGGTCCAGGTTCCTTGTCATAGGCATCTTTGTCACCATCTTCTTCAGATGATTCTGGCAGCAGCCTTGCACATGTACATCATTGTCTTTGAAGTGGTGAGCATCCTGGGATACCATGCTCTGTAAACAACAGAAAAGAACACAAAATGTCTATCATGCAGAAGACTCCCATGAAAATCATAGAAAAACACAATATTGTTATGATGACAATTTACAAAGGGACTGAGACACAGCCATTATGAACAGAGTTAACCATGGGACAATATGTAATCCTTCTTAAAATGACAACAGTATTCTTTCCTCATCAATTCTATATGCTTAGACACACACATTTCATTAGCATTGTAAAAATGCATGAATGGTCATACATATTTTACTGTCTTCATTCAGTGATGTATCTGAGATGACATAGCATGACTTTGCATAAATTAAGAGAGGCATATCCGGCACTGTTGTTGTCAATAGCCACAACATATGACAAACGTTTGAGCCAGGAAGCATGACATTTGGCTGAACACCCACCAACATAATGAGTACAACACTAAAACAATGTTATATGTTCAATCTAAACATCTGTAAACATATCAGAATGTAATACATCTGTTAAAAGCAATATTGCATGTGGACAACTGCATACATTTTCTTACAAATTAATGAAGAATCTGAAGGATTAACATACAAATATTATGGAACATGCTTGATGATTATGAAGTACTGCTGTCACAGGGATACATGCTCAAGTGTCACTCATTGTAGGCTTTAGAAGTATTTTTTCAATAAAAAACAGGGTGCTGTTGACAGAAACAGTAGCAATGACAATCTGCAAGGTGTGCTCATTATGATGTACTGCTAGCAAATGGGTACCTGCACAAGTGTCAGTCAATCTAGGCTACAACATTGCTATTGAAATAAAACAAGTAATGGCTTGCTGACAGAAACAGTACCAATGATGACCTGTACTGCTGCTATCAAATGGGTACCTGCTCAAGCATCAGTCAACCAAAGCTATAACAGTGTTTTTACAAACACTCAAGGAGGGTGAGGCAGGTGCAATCCTAATGATGAACTGAAGGCCATGGCACACAGTCTGTAAATAGCAATACTAACAACGTGATCACAGATACCCATTCACTCAGTGAATAGGCAGGCTATACACAACAGAGCAACCAACAGAAAACACAGCCAGACACACGTGACAAAACATATGTCAGAAGCAATAGTCACAATACTTATACTTACACGTAAAACATTCACCGTTGCACCTGTGTGTCGCATACACACAACAAACTGTTACTTCACTTGTCGTTTTCTGTGTAAAAAATGTGTGCTGACAAAATGGACCAAAAATACAAACTAAATCAACACTATATCTTTTATACACAGTTGTAATGACACCTAACTTTGCTGATTTCACTTACCTTATTGATTCACTAATGGTTACTCCTGCATTCTAATCAATAAACATGTAAATGTGGCAAATACAGTCCTTAAAACAGTGGAATGTGCATCTCACTTTATAATAATTGTGAAATATTCAACATACCTCTCTCCCTCCACTGCTCTTCAAACCTGTGCATCTACTCAATGCACATTGCTCTGTTACAACTGTGTTCCTTTTCTTCTGAAAAAAAATGATTTTTCAAATAACAATGATAAACATTTATCAGCACACATTTTAGACTGTTATTCTGAAGAACCCTAGTTTAGCAGCCTATTCAGTTTGTATTGCAACATCCATGTGTTAACATCTTTGAGTACAGATAGTAGGCCCTGGGATTCAAACCTGCAGATGCAACCTACATCAAAACTCCAACCTTGAAACCTACCTGCCTACCTAACACATCTTTCAGGCAGTGAAAAGAGTTCATGTTATGACATCATCGTGAAGGGGGGAATGCTATACTAGGAATGGTCTTTGCTTAGGATTGCAAGCTATGAACATGTGCTGCACATGTGGCTAAACTTTTTTCAAGTTAAATACATGTCAGCAATGTGTTCTGAGAAATTCACATTAATTGAAATAATCCAATCCTCATACAGTGTGACAGTGTTGTAATATCCAGTCTATGTGAACAAACCCATACCTGTTGCTGTCCATTATGGACACAGAAATGTATGTTTGAGGGCTTTTATTCTTTGCAAAATTGCACATAACTAGCTACATTCATCTTACCTGGCCTTCAGTACAACTGTCAGCATGCCCATTTCAGTCCCTCAAAATGACAGTGTGAGTCTGTTGTACTATTGACTGCAGGATGTCAAGACAAGACAATGCTTCACAGCATTGTAAACAGAATACAATATTAACACAAGAAATAATGCTGCTGACTAGCTGATGTTCACGAAATGTTACAGATTACAGATATATCAGTATGAATTTGACAAATAGCTGAGTTATTCACAACAACACTCAAAGTATACATTAATCTCAATATGTGTAAAATGCTTTGCTAAATGAATGCTATGTATGCATGAAATCAGTATAACGGTTTAAGATGTATGTGTCCCCTTTCAAGAATTGAACCCACACTCAAAATGTCGACGTACTGTTTTGCAGCCTTACAACCTGAGATAATAGTTCACAAGCACTACTTAAAAACAAATGGGTACTGGTCTTCAATCACCGTTGTTCAAGAACTGTTATCAGGCCGTTACAGATTGCAGCATTCTTTGTGGAAAAACTAGATCATTGAATCATTAACATACACAACATAAACAGTAATGTAAAGTATACCAAACTGTTTTTTTAAAAAATTAATTCACACAGCATCTATGATATATATGCATCAAATAAATATATGAAAAATCCGTAGGAATACTAAGGAATACATACAATATAGTTACTTATTGATCTATGGGCTGCCTCTGCACCTTCTCAACTCTCTATTGAAGCTTAGCTGTGTCCCTCCGATGCAGGTCATCATAGCAGTGACGAACCTGCACTCCAGTGCGGTAGATCCCTATCCTCCATTGGTGCTCCCTCCTGATGCGGTTCTACACATCGATCATAGCAAAGTTCCTCAGCCTGGCACTTGTCCTCTGATCCAATCCAATCCAGTGTAGACCACCAACATCTGTGTCGCCTGCTCCTCTGTCCAGTTGGGTGCTCAGACACATCGAATCCTCCTCAACATTGCCATCATGAATTTAAATTCTGATAAACAGAGAAATAGAGAAATGCTCACAGAAGTACCACTTAGTTCGCAACTAGCAATGGTCTGATCAGTAAATGTATCAAAATCAATATTAGAAAGTGACTCTGATGTCATGTTCTATGATTATTGGATGATAACACCCATGTGCCATACCTGGTTGTTTTGGCACATAGCATTGTACATGGATGTGCAAGAATGGAATTCTAAAAACTTGAATTTTAATGGACCTCATTAATAATGTATTATGCAAATGGTACTTAAAGGTGTGTGCACACACATTGCAGTTTGATTGTGTGTGTGTGTGTGTGTGTGTGTGTGTGTGTGTGTGTGTGTGTGTGTGTGTGTGTGTGTGTGTGTGTGAGAGAGAGAGAGAGAGAGAGAGAGAGAGAGGTAAACTGGCAACTGCTTGAATTTCTGTAGTGCTAATTAGTACATTTGTTAATCATTTAAAAATGTACATGTTTAGTGTCGTATTTGCTGAATGTTAAGTTTAGGAGAAGTTGTTAAAAGTTCCTGGACTCATGTTTCTGGAAATGTATGCATACAGTTGATGCTCTTCTATATAGTTTAGTTCCATTCCATATGCAATTGCATAGACAGACTTCCACTGCAAATGATAACAGTATATGAAGGAGGGTTTACAGATCATCCGCAATTTTTACTGATAATCCCTTGCACTTTGTATTCTAACTGCAGACACCTATGAATTCCAACAGTGTCTGTATCTAGTATGTGCTGTTCATATCACAGATATTTTGTAACTCATGACTCATATAATATTGTTATAACACGTTCTGTTTCTGTTGCAGATATTTTTTCAATGATGCTTCCCAACACTGTTATTATCAGTTCTGTCATTTTTTTTTATCTGTTTGAACTACAGATCTGCAGGTATTCCAACACTTTCCTTATATTGTTACTTAAGTGATGTAGTATTTTAATATATAATGCAAGCAGACTGTAATGGCATGATGCTGTTGTCTTTGGACCTATACCATTATTGATAGCTTTTACATGTCATGTTAATATTTCTCAGCAATAATGTTATACAGATGCTGTCAATAAACAGGCATGCATACTGTTTATTTTTACATATATTTCTCATTGACTTGAATGCATAAATGTGCTCATCTATGAGTCTTATCAATTGTGTAACAATGTTTTTCAGATGTTCAACTGTCCTAGGGTTGACAAGATTTCACCACAGGAAGATGACATCATAATTGATGCTCTCCTCCAACATAGAAGGAGACTCCTAGGCCATTCAGAGAATACTGTGTGGAGAAATGAAATATGGACAGACCTCACCAACATGATCAGTGTCATTGGATACCACAACCCATCCTGTGAGGCCTGTAGACATTATTTCTCAGACATGATTCTCCATTCAGCCAACAGGCTCACAAATTATGAGAGGTCGAGGGATGCCAACAGTGGTGGACCACCATTGACCCCCACGATGACATTACAATTTTTTTATGTCACTACATAGACCTAGAGAGGACTGATAAATCCCTGGCAGTGGCATTGAAGCAGGGGTTCCAGGACAGACATGTATGTAAATATATTCAGAACAGTAAATGTAGAAAAACCACTGACAGTACCACAGCTAGGAAATTTACTGAATATAGCAAACATAAATAAAATAAAATAAATTAAAATCTTTCATGAATCTCACAATACAAAGATGTTAGCGCTTTCAGGGATCTACCCCTTCATCAGACAACTGTTAAAAATCCCACAATTTCTTTAATACCTTGAAACAGTCACATGATATTTCAAAATTACTAAAAATTCTATTTGTTCAATGTGAGATAAGAAAACCAATACATCTATAAAAAACATTTGTCCCAGAAACCACATTTCACATAGTCCCTATACAAACTAATAATTGTGTTAAATCATATGTATGGAAAAAATATATAAAAAAATATATGTGTATATAGGTATATATACATATATATAAAATGTGTATATAAGGAGTGTATGCATAGAAAAAATATATACTATAAAAATAAATTAGCATATAGAATGCATGACATTGATATATAAGTGTGCGTGTATTCCTAACTAAAATACATAATATAAAATACAATAATACATAAATAAATAAAATATGTCCATATAGTCTATATACCATTGGGAATAGTCAATGCTTCAATGGTCGGGCTTTTTAAAAAGGTTTAAGCGGCACCATTTGATTCATACCTGGGGGTTTGTCAGCATTAAAACGTATAATCCATCTCTGTTCGGCAGCTTCTGTATTGTTTGACAAATTGCCCCATCTCTGTTTCTCTGGCAGAATCTGCAGAACTAGGAACTTATAGTTATGTTCGGGTCCTGTGCTCATTCTGTGCATAGCAATCGCTGAGTGCAGAGAGGCAGGACAGAAAAAGATTCAGGAAGGTCTAATTTTCAACATCTCATCTCATTCCCTGACAGAAACCCAGGTGAGACTATTAAATAAAGGGCTAAGTTTTGTTCCAGCGAGGAAGGCTGACATCACAGAAGTAATTAAAGACCTTAAACTTTTTGGTCAGACCTTAACACTGAAAATTATTTTTGGTAATGGTCCTCAAATGACCATGAATATGTTTAAAAAACCTAGCATATTTATTCCACCGAGTAATGCGGTCATTGACACCTTTATTGATGTATGTGATAAACAACTGAGGGGAAATGTTGGATGTTAGTAATAATCACAATTTCAATATATTTCATAATTTAAGTAGAGATGAATATCATGCTATGGTGGAATTAAAACAAATGAACTCTATTGAGATAAGACCTGCTGATAAGGGAGGGGGGATTGTCGTACTGGACAAACAATTATATTTAGAACAAATGTTGCGTTTATTGAATGATGACTTCACCTATCAGACCATTTCAAACAATATTGTAAAAAGTGTCATTGATAAGGTTTCCTTTTTGATTTGCTAATTACTGGCATGATTAATGAAGAGTTGTTTGAGTACAAGACCACAATGTACACCAAACTGCTGAAATAAACGCCAAAAACCAAACTTTGGAACTTGCCGGCAAGTTCCGAAGTTTGGTTTTTGGCATTTTTCAGCAGTTAAGAGTTGTTTGAGTATTTTCCAGTCAGTAATCCCACTATTCCTGAGTTATATGGATTACCCAAGATACACAAGGATCTATTAGTACCACCTATGCGCCCCATAGTCTCTGGTAAAGGATGGGTTATGGAACCGCTCTCTATTTTTATCGAAAATAGTTTACATCCACTTTTATTTAATTGTGAGAGTGTGTTAAGAGATTCTAAGGTTTTTCTTGAAATCCTTAAGTTGAAATGGGCAGAGATTGATATAGATCACTGCTGTTTTCTGGTAACGATGGACATAGAATCCTTGTTTACTGTAATCCCCAATGAGTGGGAGATTGAGAGTATAAGGGAATTATTCCACAGTGTTGATTTCAGTAAGAACAAAGGTGACCTCATTTGTGCTCTGCCGGATATAGTGTTGACTAACAATGTTTTTTTGTTTCAACAACAGAAATACCTACAGAGGGCTGGTGTGGCTATGGGCACAGCTTGTGCCAATAGCTAAACCAACCTTTCTTTGATTCAATGGGAACGCACATATGTATTGACTAATAGTATCCATGGCAAGTACATTGACTGGTAAGTCAGGTTTGTGGATGATATTTTTCTATTGTGGAGTGATTCAGAGTCAGAGCTGAATGCATTTTTTATTCATCTCAATAACACCACTCATTTTCTTAGATTTACTTCTAAGTATTCTACCACCAAAATTGATTTTTTAGACATCAAAGTGAGGAGAGATGACCTGAACTATATAAAAACTATCCTATACAGGAAACATGTCAGGAAAAATACGTTCCTACATAGTACTAGTATGCATCCTAATCATACTAAGGTTAACATCATTAAAGGTCAAGTTTGTAGGATCATGCGACTATTTAATGATGATGATGAATTACAGAAAGCATTACACCAGCTCAAATTAGAGTTTTTAGATAGGGGCTATGATGCGAGAATTATAGATAGTTGTATCTCAGATGGTTGCAGTAATAGGGCGGGCAGATGCAGACTCTATTTTGACACATGCACTGCAGGTGAATTGAATAGTCACGTTGTTGACCGTGATGTGGTCACACGTAGGTATAGTGGCACTGATAATACACTCAGGATGCCACTAACTTTTGCAAGCAATATAAATGTAGTATGTGATGTTATCACTAAAAATGGGGGCATTCTCTCCACCACTGAGAGCCTGCAAGGCATCATTGGGCTTAGGCCGAGTTTTACCTTTAGGAATAACAGAACACTGAGAAGGGAATTGTGTTATAGAAGTGCCACAATTAACACTACTAGTGGATCTGATAGATTGGGTGCATATATGTGTAGGGATTGTGCAGCCTGTAAGTATATACACCATGGTAGGACTTTCTCGCATCCCTCTAGGAAGTTGCCATAGTAGCAGTCTTTATGCTGACTGCACTACATTAAATGTGGTCTATTTTGCCTATTGTGTAGTATGTTTCAGTTTCTATATAGGCAAGACCAATAGACGTTTGAAGGATAGAATCCTAGAACACTATAGAGACATCAGAAACTGTAAAGAAAGTAGTGTAATTGCTATGCACAGTATGAGCACAGGACTCGAACATAACTATAAATTCCTAGTTCTGCAGATTTTGCCAGAGAAACAGAGATGGGGCAATTTGTCAAATGATACAGAAGCTGCCGAACAGAGATGGATTATACGTTTTAATGCTGACAAACTCCCAGGTTTGAATCAAATGGTGTCGTTTAAACCTTTTTTATAAGCCCGACCATTGAAGCATTGACTATTCCCAATGGTATATAGACTATATGGACATATTTTATTTATTTATGTATTATTGTATTTTATATTATGTATTTTAGTTAGGAATACATACACACATATATCAATGTCATGCATTCTATATGCTAGTTTATTTTTATAGTATATATTTTTTCTCTGCATACATCCCTTATATACACATTTTTTATATATATATATATATGTATATATACCTATATACACATATATTTTTTATATATTTTTTCCATACATATGATTTAACACAATTATTAGTTTGTATAGGGACTATGTGAAATGTGGTTTCTGGGACAAATGTTTTTTATAGATGTATTGGTTTTCTTATCTCACATTGAACAAAGAGAATTTTTAGTAATTTTGAAATATCATGTGACTTTTTCAATGTATTAAAGGAATTGTGGGATCTTTAACAGTTGTTTGATGAAGGGGTAGATCCCTGAAAGCGCTAACATCTTTGTATTGTGAGATTCATGAAAGATTTTAATGTATTTTATTTTATTTTATTTATGTTTGCTATCTTCAATAAATTTCCTAGCTGTGGTACTGTCGGTGGTTTTTCTACATTTGCTGTTCCAAGATTTTTTCACTGACAGTTTTGTGCTTAGAGAGGATTGTGTGCTTTCGTATATTCAGAACAGTGATAATTATTTTGTCACCCATTGCATATTGCTTCAGCATCCACATTCATGTATTCATATGTTTGATTTACAGCTGCGGAGTTGAGCTATGAACACACTTCCACACAAAGTGATGATGATGAATGTTAAGTATAATTACATATATTGGTATATATGAGTTACAGATAGAGTAGTGCAAAATTAAGTTGTAATGTTTATTTCATTAATATTCACAGGTCCATCTACTTCGGCCATACGTCATGAAATGCCAGATGAGCGTCTCTGTGCTATTGTTGGGCACATTACCTTGTTAGTGGCCAGACTTCATTTGATGGCAGTGCTGGTTACTGTTACATTGTTCTTTCCATTTCCTTAAACACTACAAGTGCATCCATTGGAAAAGCAAACCATGTATTCTGAAGTGAAGAATGACCAGACATGTTACAGTGATATTGTCTGAGCTGTCCACAATGTGTAGCAAAAGTGATGACTGACATTTTTGTCGATATTTGTCAATACACGCCCTTCTGGTGTACACTTGCAACGTCCATCATATGAGTTTTTTCATCCCATATTACTACGTGTTATATGTGCTGTTGTTACTATTACTTCTGATAACTACATGACTGTGCTGCCTTTCTCTTTACTTTCCTACTGCAGGATCCACACTAGAAACACCAGCCTCTCTACATCAGAAGTCCTCAAGTGCACATACGAGTGGGTATGTGTATATCACACATTCACTGTTTTGTACTTGTTTTCACCTGTTACATGCTGTGAATGCTATGATCAGTAGTGCATTTTTCCCCTACACTAGTTGAAGTTCAGCACAATGGATCAATGACAACATCCCATGAGTGTTTTCCAGGTGTGTTGTTATGTTTTTATGCATCATATATTCATACATTATTACTAGGGTAACAACCCAACTGTGTTTCTAAACTTAGACAAGTGTTCCTGAAATAATAATGATGTCTTATATCCAAACAGGACATTGAGAGACAGATATTTATAAATGAATTGTGTGTAAGGGACATGGGCACCAGGCCTGGTATAAATTTTCTATTCCCCATTCCACTGCTGTAAGTTGGGCTTAAACTAAGTAATAGACAAAACCACTTTCGTATGGATGGGAAGCCTGTTCCATATGAGGCGCAGTCTGTGGGACACATAATTGTCCATACAGCATGTTCTGTTTAAGTCACAGACAAAAGTCAGGTAAAACCTTTAAGTTACAAATATTATTAAAGTTCGTAATTCTGGGGTTTATGGATGACTTTATAAGCCAAGCATATATCACCCCTCAGCAATCAACAGGAGACTGAGTAGAGGGAAAGGGCTTTAAGGCACTCTGTGTCAGGCAACTCTGTTACTTCTTGTGTATATTTTTGTAAGGAACATCTGAGGATGCTCTAGTTGCTGCATATGCCTGCTTAGGTATATTGCAAAGGGAGCATTGTACTGTATGATTAGTCTGATAAGGGCAGAGTACAGTGGGATTATGACCTTTTTGGACCTAGATGCCATGCCCTTACTTATAAGTTGCTCAACATAGAATGATTTCCTCCCCAATGTGGCCACATGTTGTTCAAAGGAAAATTATACTGTCTATGTGCATGCTTAGATCCCTCAGCACTGGGTCGATTCTTGTGGCCATAAGATCAACATGGTAATTTCTCTGGATGGTTGACTTCACAAAGGAATATTGCTATGTTTTGTACAATCTGTGAAACATGCATACATTACACTGCAAGCACAGACAGTAGTATTTGTAACATTGCATTGAAAATTCTATGCAGATTGTGTTTTATATTCATGTGCTGTTGACACATTGTCCTAATCTGTGTCTTTGTATTTTGTAACACATCAACTGTCATCCAGCAGCCCATCCAGTGACCATGATGTTGTTCATGATGTGTCTCAACATGGCAGTATGTCCCTTGGCACAGAGGAAATTGGGATTTATGGAGAGTCCCTTGGTGGTGTTGGCATGGATGTTGCACCTGATGTATCCTCAAATGAAGATGGTCAACTGACAATGCATTCAGAGGATGAAAATACAGTGGATAGTGAACAGGTCGAAGCCATTGATCCACCAACAACAGTTGGGAGCACTTCTGCTGGTGGCCACACACAACAGACATCCACAGGGCATCACCATAGACTTAGGTGAGCAAATGTTGGACATGCTCATGTGTCAGAGGATGTCGGACTCCTGCTGCAGGCAAATGAATATGCACAAGTATGGCATCGTTCAGATGTCCATGCACTTGCCTGTGGCACAGATTGTATGGCACACTAGCTACATATCATGCATGAAGGACAAGAGCCCAGACACAGGGACATTATGGCTGCATTGGCTGCTCAGAATGAGAGTCTGCTAGCTGTGGTACAGTCAGCGGAAAGTGTTGTCTCATGGAACCACAGCAGTGTCTTAGTATAAAAAGTTTTTTGCGATGCATGACTATGCAGACCAGATTGCAACTTGTGAGAGGCAGACCGCCTGTCTGCAGAACCACCACTGGCCATTATGAATCCATAATCATGGTACAACCTGCAATGATGTCAACTGCTGGAATATCTGTTGAGGTCCCGCCAGTCACAAAGCCTTCAACTCATAGCCATGCTCCTTTATCTGCACATGGTGTTGTACCACCATCCATCTCCATTGTGAAGCAACCACACCAGGATGTCTGTATGTGGTTGTGGCAAGGCAAACCATGGTGTGAGATGTCAGTGAGGTCAATCAAGACTGCATTAGAGTGTGTTCAACAGTGTAGTACACAGAGTTGACTCATATTATTTCAAGACAAATGAACTATGAAATGTGTTTCTGAAATAAAAATGTCTGCAAGATGTTGTGCATGATTTCTCTTTTTTTGGTGTCATGATATTGTACAGACATGTAAGTGCAGCAATAATCTGTTTCCCTTATTGTTTAACATATACTGATAAAAACAACTGAGTGTGTATGTATACCTGTGTCAGTTGTGTCTTGAGTTGATGGTTTAATTTTGGACACATTTGCAAATGTTCATGCTAGAATATGTTACGCTGATGTTATGTGTGATGCTCAGTGTGTACATCTAGTGGGTAGTTGCCATTAGATGCAATCTGAGTTACTGTTGTGGGGCAACACCTGAACATCTTCGTTCAGTCTGTGTACTCGTGTACATGTGGCTTGTCATCACTCAAATGTCTGGGTCAGACACTGATGTATAGCCTGGGCCTGCACTTGTGGTTGCACTCTATATTGCCTATGCCTGTGACTTCTGTCCCCTATGACCACCTGCTCCTCTTCCAATAACTGGGTGATGTTCTCTTCAGATATTTGTGGCTCTTGTGGCAGTTCATCCAAACCTGCAGCTGGAAGACTGACATGTGCTCGGGTTATAATGTTGCATAGCAGATCAAGCCACATGTTTTAAATATAGCTAACTGAAATGTGTTTAATTACTTTGAACTACAGAGTCACATAACTGTCATAACCTGATTTTAGATTAAAGCTGGTAACATTATTCCACCTGCCGTAGATCACCTCTATCATTCCTTCCAGGCTCAGAGAACTGGTATAAGGATAGGTAGGGAAGTGCTGCTATTTGTTTCTGTACCTGTACCTCCCTGTATCACAGACTACTTTCCCAATAAATCTGACCTAGGACCAGGGCAGGCCTTATGCACAGGCCATGTACCTGCCTGTGTCATAGACTGATTTCCCAATAAATCTGACCTAGGACCAGGGCAGGTCTTATGCACAGGCTGTGTACCTCCCTGTATCATAGACTGCTTTCCCAATAAATCTGAACTAGGACCAGAGCAGGCCTTATGCACAGGCCGTGTACCTCCCTGTATCATAGACTGATTTCCCAATAAATCTGAGCTAGGACCAGGGCAGGCCTTATGCACAGGCCATGCACCTCCCTGTATCATAGACTGCTTTCCCAATAAATTGGACCTAAGACCAGGGCAGGCCTTATGCACAGGTTGTGAACCTCCCCATATCAGAGACTGCTTTCACAATAAATCTGACCTAGGATCAGGGCAGGCTTTATGCACTGGCCATGTACCTCCCTGTATCACAGACTGCTTTCCCAATAAACCTGATCTAGAAAGGCTCACCCAGACTCTGCTACACTTTGCTGTGAGGGAAAGGTTAGTTTGCTTTTTATTTGTTGTCTTTTGTATTACTATATTGCCTTTTTCTATTTTAAATACTGTGATTTGTTTTCTTTACCTTGTGTTTTACTTGTATTCTGCTTTTAACTGCATATTAAAACTTGAAAAGAGACCACAGCTCTGTCTCTTGTGAGTCAGGCAGAAATCAAAACAGATCAATAAAGGACTCACACATAAGATAGAACAGGTCAGTTAAGGTTAATCATCTGTGAACTGAGGGGTGGAGCTAGGAACTAAACCTTCTATTTAAGGGGTAAAATAAGACATTTCAGAGCTTTACTAGAAAGGCTCACCCACTGCGGTGGTGGTGCTGCGGTAGCGTTGTCGCCTCACAGTAAGACGTTGTCCTGTTTGATTCTCAGCTAAAGCGTCTTCTGTGTGGAGACATGCGTGAATGGGCGTACCTTCGTTGAAGGTTGTGTGTCAGGGCTGGCAACTTGGTACGTAAAAATCTACTGCTAATCATTAGCGGATCGGAGTTCTGCTGTGGTGACCCTTAACCAGGAAAAGCCGAAAGATACAACAACTAGAAAGGCTCAACCAGTCTCTGCCACACTTTGCTGTGAGGGAAATGTTAGTTTGCTTTTTATTTGTTGTAATTTGTATTACTTTATTGCCTTTTTTATTTTTGAATACTGTGATTTGTTTTCTTTACCTTGTGTTTTACTTGTATTCTGCTTTTAACTGCATATTAAAACTTGAAAAGAGACCACAGCTCTGTCTCTTGTGAGTCAGGCAGAAATCAGAACAGATCAATTAAGGACTCACACATAAGATAGAACAGGTCAGTTGAGGTTAATCATCTGTGAACTGAGGGGGTGGAGCTAGGAACTAAACCTTCTATTTAAAGGGTAAAATAAGACATTTCATAGCTTTACTAGAAAGGCTCACCCAGACTCTGCTACACTTTGTTGTGAGGGAAAGGTTAGTTTGCTTTTTATTTGTTGTATTTTGTATTACTTTATTGCCTTTTTCTATTTTGAATACTGTGGTTTGCTTTCTTTTCCTTGTTGTTTACTTGTATTCTGCTTTTAACTGTATATTAAAACTTGAAAAGAGACCACAGCTCTGTCTCTTGTGAGTCAGGCAGACAATTTTCCCCACCCTCTCACCCAGTTACTGTTGTGTTATTAGATATCACTGTCTTTCTAGTTGCCTGCCCCTTATGTTAATTTGACCATATATCCCATTTCCTCTCTGCTTTTACTGGCTTGTGTGAGAAAGCGCAAAATTATCATTTTGTGAAATCACTCCCCTTCAACTATTTAAATTTATCGGTCATCATACTGTATTCCATTGTACCAGAATACAAAAGTGACCACCCCCTTTCAGTCTATCTTGCTGTTTTAAAAATAGTGACTCTCCACTAAAACGTAACTTTTTAGACCGGTAAAACTTGTTACCTACTTTCACATCTAACTCCTGTAATGCACACTGCAGTGTTTAGGATAAACCTTTTTTTTTCATCTTACCTTTAAGCATCCTTGTGACTAGCACTTGCTCTAAAACCTGCTGGAAAGCACTAGGAAGCCTTAAACTGATACAAGCACTCAACTCTCCTTGTTAATAAGGAGAAATTAATCGTAGGCACTAAACAGCCTATAATTGCAAAGTACCTTGCTAAGGTAAGGGAAAACAGCTCTTGTACTTTACAAAACATAAGCACCAAACCAGGCATGTCCAAGGGTCAGCTTCTGGTGATTTCTCCTGTCCACCTGGTGAATGTGGGCATACTGGGGCGATGCAGCAATTGCCTCGTGTATACAGACAACCCTCTCCTCCTACCACCCAACACTACAACCTGCGAGAGATGCACTTACTGGAAGCAAAGCTCTCTCCACCCAAGATTGTGAGATTGTGCTAGACAGTCAAGAGGAGAAGATTAACACCCACACTACACCTCAAGCAACACATAGCTCTTCTAAACCCACACCACCAACACCCACACATAGCAACACTAAACCCTCATATGCGGAGGCCCTTAACAGTAACCTGCCCAAGCAACAAGGACCTCCGAAGCTGGAATGCAAACAAACACTAGTCACAACCAAAGTGACACATAGCTCACAATACCAGTGTGCCACTAAACAACAGCCCCTAAGGCAAGACAATGTACCCAACATTTTAGCCATAGGTGACTCTATAGTCAGGCACACTGATGTCCCACTCACCAGGCTGTACAAGGAGAAAATTACAGTCAGCTGCCTGTCGAGTGCCAGGATCTGCCACATAATGCATGCACTCAAGTCACTCCACAACAAGTACAAATAAAAGCATTTTTATATATACACATATTTACATATTTATTCTTGTGTTTATAATACATAGTTTAGGGTGTTGACATTTGCACAATCAGTGTTAATATGTATTTTTATATATTTTTATATTTTGATATTTATACTGTTTTGTGCTGAAACATTTATGTGTAGTGTTTCAGACTTCTGTTCCAGAAGACTGTTTCAGACTTGGGAGTGGTTTTCACTAATCCAGGAAGTGATGCCATGTAAGATTTCCTATTTAAAACAGTTTACTTCCTTAATTTCCTTGTATCTGATGAAGTTCCTGCTTTTATTTTTGGAACAAAAGCGCTTATACCTTCTTGTTTGTCTGAATAAAGAAAGCATCCTTGTACTGAATTGTACTAAACTGGACTTGTTGGCTTGATTTAAAGCACACATTGGAATATTTCAGAGCTCACTGGCTCTCATTGTCTGCATACTGCTTGTGCGACGGTTTTCTTTGTGGTTTGTGCATTTTTTCGTATTTTACTAGTATTTTGGATAGTCACAACAGATAGAGGCGGAGCAACAAAACCCTGGACTGGATTCCAATCATGAAAATGAATCTACGCAAATTCGAAGCCATTTGGGTGAGCTTACTGTTCTCATCCAACAGCTCAATCAATGGATGGAACGCCTGGAGCAATTTTCCCTTTTGCAGATGTCACTTCACCCTTTTCCAAGTACATCTACACAATGTACATCTATTGTGGGCATCGGAAACCTGAATATTAACAACAACAGCATTTTGGCAGCACATCTGAGTTCCGGACCTTCATTAAACACCACAGGGGCCATTGTGAATGCAAACGGAACTGCAACAAGCACTATCTCTAATAATGTAAGTGTTAACAACAAACATAATCTGTCTGAATGGCTTAAAAGTAATTCATGTTTTAATCAGAACCTGAGTACAGTGACTGAGTCTCTTAATGACCGGCTTTCTGATTTAGATCGTATTTTACTGAAAATTAAAAAAATTACAGATGGACAATGCATACTTTAGTGAGTGCATTAAGTTAAAAATAGTTTCCAAAGGCCTGTGTGTCTGGCGTTTCCCAACTGGACTAGTTGTTAAGTCTGGTTTCCACAATGAACTTTTGGCTTTTGTTGATAAATGGGGTCTAGAATACATGGAAATGGTGGTAAAACATAATGAAATGAGTATTGTTGAACTAAGTCAGGAAGTGAAGACTTTGGATGAACTTATTACTATTGACCCTGGGTTCAGCACTAACACGTTTGATTACAACAGGATTTTCAGTTCTATTGATGAACAAATGACTGTTATCAAAAACAGAAAAATTAAAAAGCTCATCAGGGATGAGAGGGACTATGCCAACCATGTGGCTTACCCACACACACCCCCTCACAAGAATGGCATCTAAAGAAACCCCCACATCAAACCAATGAAGTTGCAACTAACATGGACATTGAAATTGATTCAATGGATGAACATTTTTTAGGGGAATAAAACTTTCCCCAATTAAGGCGGTCAGAAAGCCTCATGAATCAGTGGGGGGGGTTACAAACTTTCAGAACAATCATTTTCAAGCCCCTGTACAGAGAGGCAATGGCCAAGTGAACAGAGGAAACAACTCTCATCCATGGAGGGGGAGGAGACAATAGAGACTGATATTTCATCACAGTCTATACCTGACATTGTTCGAGGGGAAAGTTCCCCAACTTTACATATTGACCTCAACAGTACTAGAGACTTTAAAGTTTACAATTATACTGACATTTCCTTGAATGTAACTACTTGTGACCTCTTGGCAAAAGGTTTTATGTTTGTTCCTAGTCAATACTTAAACACTGTGAATAAATTGGTTGATTTAAAACTTTATGTGAGGAAATTGAATTTACAGGTTTTGTTTCAAGGGCAGAAAAAGTACATCAACCACTCACGGTATCCAGTTTTTACAATCCCCCCACCCATCCTGTTTTAGCATCCTTTGAGAGAGTTTGTGAACTCGATATTAGAAATCTGGGTAACAGGTTTAGAAACAATAGTTTCAGTAGTAATTTAACTAAAGAGGAGAGAGATGAGCGTAATTGTTTGAAACAACTATATGGCATCAGAATAATGAAACCAGATAAAGGGGGTGGGGTTGTCATTATGAGAACTGATGACTATATCAACAAAATGAAATCTATCTTGGAGACAGATACTTACTGTGAAAGTTCCTTAAATGAGTTAAATGGCACATACAATAGAATAAGGGGGTACATTCAGGACTTATTTATGATCTCATTTCAATCCATGAACTACACTATCTGACAATGGAATTTCCAATTACACCCACAATTTTTGGTTTGCCGAAACTCCATAAAAACATTCAACAACCATCCATGTGTCCCACTGTTGATGCCCGGGGATCAATCAACTGTACTGAAGAAGTTACTTTTGGATGAACCCCACTTATGTATTGATTCCTGGAACTTCTTAAGGAAAATCAATAACACTTATTTTAGGTCCGACTTTTTATTTATTACAATTGATGTAGTAGATTTATATTCTGTCATCCCACATTCCATCAGGGAGAATGGTTTTGTGATTATTTGTTTTCTAAGGGAATACCCCAGGACAAAATCAATATGTATGAACAGATTTTGGATATGGTGCTGAGAAGCAACTTTATCTTGTTCGACAATCAGTATTATTTACAAACACAAGGGATTGCTATGGGTTCAGCATGTGGGGGGCTGTACGCCAATATTGTCATGTTGGAATGGGAAAAACGTACTTTGAAACAATCAACATATTTCCGATTCTGTCATACTTACATAAGGTATTTGGATGACATGTTTATTTTATGGGAAGTGCCTAGAGACCAAATTGTTGAATTCATTAACTATATTAACAACCCAACCTCCTTTTTGAGGTTCACATATAGTGTTAATGCATGTGAAATTTCCTACCTTTATGTTCTGTTAAAGAAAGATCTGGAACAACAGAGATTTGTGGCTGACATTTTCAGAAAAGAAACCTATTCCAACAGTTTTCTGCATTTCGACAGCTGCCACCCATTCATTCAGAAATGTGCAGTTATTAAGGGGCAATTTGTGCGTGCAGCACAAATGGTGACAACTTGGATAGGTTTCACCAGACAATGCCTTAACTTGAAGGAAATGTTCTTGAGAGGAGGTTATCCCCCCAATTTAATTGACAACATCATGAAGGAGGTTAGTGAGAAAAGACAATGTGGGTATTTTGCACCAATTTTGGACACCCATTTTATGGACTGACATTTGACGATCCCGATTTGACTGGGTTGGACATAACTGAAACAGTCACGGACACTGTTGTGAATGACCAAACAATTGTCCATAACCAGGAAATATATAGGGGGCACCATTCCTCTGGGTCTGAAGTAACTAATTACCACACGAGTTTTTCAACTGTCTTCTCAAATGACACATACACTACTAAAGATATTCTGTGTAAGAAATGGAATTTACTGAGTAGTGACAGAGAATTTTTTAAAATCTTAGGTGAAAAACCTGTGTGTGTTTTCAAGAAGGGCCCTAACTTGAAGAACATTTTCGAACGTAATAATGATGGAATCTATAGGAAGGGTCAGATGATTAAGTGCGGGGCATGTAAATTTTGCCCTTTCATTTTGGAAGTCAGTGAATGTGAAATTAATAGAAGGAAAATAGAAATACCTGAGAGGTGTAGTTGTTTAACTGAAAGAGTGGTCTATTGTGCTTTATGTTCCTTTTGCCCATGTTTTCATGTGGGGAAGACGGAACGTAAGCTTAAAAATAGGATCAGCGAGCACCTTAGGAATATAAGGGATGCTAGTGAAATGAATGCATTTGCTAGATACATTAGTGAGTACAACAATCACCAGTTCAAATTTGTAGCACTTGAAGTCCAAAAAAGACATAATGGGGGGAAGCCAGGCCATATTTACTCGAAAAAGCCGAGTTGCTATGGCAATTATGACTTGATGCCACTCATTGGCCAGGCTTAAATGATAGCCTTTCCATAAGCAGTCTGCTTAAATTGAGGGCTCTTGAGAGGTGAAAGATTCCCTTTAGATATTGATATGGTACAAAAATGTTTTGTTTTTTTTAATGGCCTTCATACCTGTTATATGTATATGTACATGAAATGTATTCATTTGTTCCTAATGGATTTTTAACTGTATGCATATTTTACTTATATGTTTTTATATACATATATATTTTTTCAAAAGCATCTTAAAAGCATTTTTATATATACACATATTTACATATTTATTCTTGTCTTTATAATACATAGTTTAGGGTGTTGACATTTGCACAATCAGTTTTTATATGTATTTTTATATATTTTTATATTTTGATATTTATACTGTTTTGTGCTGAAACATTTAAGTGTAGTGTTTCAGACTTCTGTTCCAGAAGTCTGTTTCAGATTTGGGAGTGGTTTTCACTAATCCAGGAAGTGATGTCATGTAAGATTTTCTGTTTAAAACAGTTTACTTCCTTAATTTCCTTGCATCTGATGAAGTTCCTGCTTTTATTTTTGGAATGAACGCGCTTATACCTTCTTGTTTGTCTGAATAAAGAAAGCATTCTTGTACTGAATTGTACTGAACTGGACATGTTGGCTTGATTTAAAGCACACATTGGAATGTTTCAGGGCTCACTGGCTCTCATTGTCTGCATATTGCTTGTGTGATGATTTTCTTGGTGGTAAGTACAAATATGACTCTGCTATTGTCCATGTTGGAGTAAATGACTTGAGATGTACCTCCCTGGACTACATGAAGAGAGACATGGAAGAGCTCTCAGATCATGTGGCCTAGGCAGGTATGACCCTAGTCCTGAGTAGCATCCTGCCTTCACCCAGAATGATACCACATTATAAGGACAAAATGATTGACTTCAACAATTGGCTAAGCTTCTGATGTTATTCAAAGGGGATCCAGTATCTGTCTGCCTGGGACGACATGATCAACAGACCACTATGCTTTGCCAGAGATGGTCTGCACCTGTCGCCCCTGGGATTCAGGTTACTGGCTAAGGCTCTTGCCACCCCTATATTGCCTTTTTTAGGCAAAGTTCAAAGGACAAAACCACCACCTTAACAGGTACAAGCATGCAAAATCTGAAGGTAATGCTACTCAATGCTAGAAGTCTAAACCTCAAAATGCACTCTCTCAAAGCACTCCTGAAAATGGAGAACATCGATATCTGTGCAGTAACTGAGACCTGGTTCAAGGCTCCAGAGAGCACCCCTGCAATACCAGGCTACAACTCTTACCACACTTTTCGGCCACCAAACCAGGACGAAACACTAAAGGTGGAGGAGTGTCCATATTCACCACGGATATTCACACCACCAGGCTAGTTGCCCAACACAATGTGTCTGAAATTCTCCAGGTGCAACTAATACTAGGTAAGACTACAATCCAAACTGTGATTGCTACAGATCCCCCACCATGCCCCAAGATTCTCACTACACCTTTCTAAACATACTAGAAAATACAGCCAAACACCGTAATACTGGGTGATTTCAACTACCCTGCCATTAACTGGGAAAACTACCCGTGTACCAACACCTTTGCCCAATGGTTCTTGGAATTCATAAATTCCAATGCCCTGAATCAACTAATCCATAGTCCCACCTGGGGCTCCAATATCCTAGACCTAGTCATTACCAACATGGGAAATCGATGCTCCACACCTATGGTCACCTCCTTGTTGGTCAGGTCTGACTATAAGCTAATCACCCTTGATATCCACATCCCTCCCCCACCCCCCCCCCACCCCCAGTAAGGAAACCTCCATAAAGCTTAAAAAAGCCAAACTCCTCCATGAACTGGAAAATGAAGTTCATGACACCTACGACACTACACTAACTGTAAAGCACAGCAACTGCACAGCTAAAGCACATGCCATCCCAAATAGAACCAAGATGCACTCAAGAAAAAAGCAGAACCAAGATGCTCCCTCCAAAAAAAAAAAAGCCAATCTACAACAAAAAAAAAAACAAAAAAAAAAAAAAAAAAAAAGGAAAAAGAAGAAGAATGTAAAAGAACTTCAGTTCCAAGCCAAGATAAGAAGCTGTCTCATAAAATAAATCCTCTAAAACTAGTCTAAAAAAAAAATTGAAAAAGAAATCAAAGACAACCAACCACAATAGCTATAGCTATAGTCAATCATCTAAATAAAAATGCTGCTCTCTGCTCTGAGAATGGCATTAAAAATGGCATTAAATAGGATATTACTTCCAATATCCTTTATCAATCCAGATGCCAACAACACAAACCTCACCCCCCCCCCAAAGGCCCAGCATCTCAAATACCGAAGATTGCCAAAGTCCGAAATAACAACACCACAGTAAAAAAAGCACTCTCCAAAGCTAAGAAAACAGTATTCATGGGACCAGACGACATCCCAGGCTGTGTTCTACATGAACTACAAAATGAACTGGCACCTCACCTAAGTGTCATGTTTAATCATAGCCTCACCTCAGGCTTCGTGACCACTGAGTGGTGCACTGCTACAGTTATCCCACTCCACAAGGAGGGATCCACCTTGTATCCTGGGAACTACCACCCCATCAGTCTGACGAGCCTGATCTGCAAGGCCATGGAACGTATTATCATGGACAAGGGTAAGGTGGTCCACACAGCTTATCTAGACCTTGCCAAGGCCTTTGACACCATCCCCCACTCTGGAATCATAGATAAACTTACTAAGCTGGGCATTAATCCCTACGTCACCCAATGGGTTGCTAACTGGCTTACTGATAGAACCCACACTGTAAAAGTAGCCGACTCCAAATCCACCTCCAGACAAGTGACAAGTGGAGTACCTCAGGGTTCAGTCCTGGGACCGGTCTTGTTTTGCATCTACTTCTCTGAAGTACAGGCCAACACTAAGGGACTCTGGATAACAAAGTTTGCAGATGACTGCAAACTGGGAGCCATTATTGAATCCCCAAATGATGTGGATGCTCTACAAAAGGGTCTTACAGAAACAGATGCTTGGTGCCAGAGCCATGGTCTCAAGCTCAATGCCAAGAAATGTATAGTTATCCCCTTTGGGAAAAAACATGTATCCGTGAATTACCATATAGGTGGCAGTACACTAAACACAGAAAGTTTGATAAGAGACTTAGGGAAACAGGTGGACAGTGGTCTCACCTTCGATAACCACATCGCCACAACAGTCAGAAAATCCTTCTATGTGGCACACCTCATCACTAAGGGCTTTTCATCCAGAAAAAAGGAGGTCATTGTCCCACTGTACTCATCCCTCATTAGACCCATTATAGAATACAATGCCCCGTTTGGTATGTATGTCTCAAGACATCTGCAACAACTGGAAAGGCCACAGAAATACCTCACTAAAAGAATCACAGGCCTAAAGCGGATGCCCTACGCTGACCGCCTTAAAAAACTCCAGCTATACTCTGTCACATATCGTCTACTCAGAGGCGATCTTTGCTTAACATACAAGGCCATGTCAAACCCAGAGCTGTTGGACATGCTACACTTAAAGAAATCCCAATCCGTCAGAGCCACACGCTCCAGGGATCTAAACCTTGTCATCACAATAAACAAAACATGCTGGAGGGATAGGTTCCTGACCCAGAGACTCCCCAGACTCTGGAATAGATTGCCCATACATGTCAAGCAGAGTGCCAGGGGTCCAGGGAAGTAAATAGTGTGGGAAGAAATAGCCAGGGAATTGTTATGGCTAGGCTTGTATAGGCCCTAGGGCTGATAGCCTAGTACCAACCTATGAACCTATGAACCTATGGAACTTATAAACAAAGACAATGACAACCTTCAAACACTGGACCCCACCCACTTTAGGTTCATGAAGGGCCGATCTTGTCTCCTGAACCTGATTGATTTCTTTGAATCAGTCTCCAGAGCTGTGGACGAGGGTAAGGCGATCCACACAGCCTATCTGGACCTTGCCAAGGCCTTCAACACCATCCCCCACTCTGGAATCATAGATAAACTTACTAAGCTGGGCAGTAATCCCTACATCACTCGATGGGTTGCCAACTGGCTTACTGACAGAACCCACATTGTAAAAGTAGCCGACTCCAAATCCAGCTCCAGAAAAGTGACAAATGGAGTACCTCAGGGTTCAGTCCTGGAATTGCTCTTGTTTGGCATTTACTTCTCTAAGTACAGGCCAATACTAAGGGACTCTGGCTAACAAAGTTTGCAGATGACTGCAAACTGGGAGCCATTATTGAATCCCCAAATGATGTGGATATTCTACAAAATGGCCTTACAGAAATAGATGTTTGGTGCCAGAGCCATGGGCTCTTGCTCAATGCCAAGAAATGTATAGTTATACCCTTTGGGGGAAGAAATGTACCCATGATTTACCACATAGGTGGCAGTACAGTAAACACCAAAAGTGTGATAAGAGACTTAGGAACACTGGTGGACAGTGGTCTCACCTTCAATAACCACATTACCACAACAGTCAGGAAATCCTTCTATGTGGCACACCTCATCACTAAGGGCTTTTCATCCAGAAAAAAGGAGGTCATTGTCCCAATGTACTCATCCCTCATTAGACCCATTATAGAATACAGCACCCATTTGGTATTTACCTCTCAAGACTTCTGCAACAACTGGAAAGGCCACAGAAATACCTCACTAAAAGAATCACAGGCCTAAAGCAGATGCCCTATGCTGACCATCTAAAAAAAACTCCAGCTATACTCTGTCAAACCCAGAGTTGTTGGACATGCTACACTTAAAGAAATCCTAATCCCTCAGAGCCACACACTCCAGGGATCTAAACCTTGTCATCACAATAAAAAAAACATGCTGGAGGGATAGGTTCCTGACCCAGAGACTCCTCAGACTCTGGAATAGACTGCCCATACATGTCAAGCAGAGCGCCTCTTTGGCCCTCTTCAAAAGGAACCTTGATGATTGGATGGGAGATAGGAAATTCACCCTGGGGATCATGTCATTAGCCCTGCTAGACAGGGGTCCAGGGAAGTAAATATTGTGGAAAGAAATAGCCAGGGAATTGTTATGGCTAGGTTTGTATAGGCCCTAGGGCCGATAGCCTAGTACCAACCTATGAACCTATGAACTTATGAATCCTGGCACTGGACAGGCAGTTGACTGTGACTTTCTCCTTCTCCAGCCTAGTGAGTGGGACATCCATGTGCCTCACTACTGAGTCTCAAATGACGAGAAAGTTTGTTTTTTGAGTGTTATGCCTTACTGGCTTGGTGGGTGAGACACTGGTGTTGCTATGTGTCATGGGTGCTGTAAGGACCGTGTTAGTTGTAGCAGTCTTGTGTTTTGGAGGTCTCTGGTGTTTCAGTAAGCTTTTCGAGAGAGCCTCTAAGTATGTAGATTTACGTGTTTGACGCATACTATGTGTATGAGTAGTGATACTATGAGCATATGCAGTGGTGGGTGAGTTGACATCCTTCTCTGTGTTACTGTTTTGAGTGAGAGAGAGCATGGATTCTAGATTCTTGGTATAAATACATCTCTCACACTCTGTACTAGAGTTTGTTATTAATAGGTGGTTGCCTGTCTACATGACGGAATTGCTACACTGTCTCAAGAGACCCAAGTCAACTTGGTTGGCAGGAGAAACAAGGGTAGTCCAACTGTTCACAATGCTAGGTTGAAGACTGTTGTCACTAGGGGTGGCTATTCAGAATCAATCACAGAGGACCTCAGTGGATGGATATTTCTGCCTGGGTTTTAGGGAAAATTTGTTGAATCTATCTGTCTGGCTTTGACGCACAACTGTCCAGTAGTACATGGTGCTGTGCAACACACAAACAAGCAGAAACCTGCTCAAATGCAGGGCCTAAATGCCAGAAGCTAAAAACTTGAAGAAAACTTTAAAAAGATTCAAAAAGACCAATGAGGATGCTTATTCCATGCCCTAAACCAGCCTCCTTTTACCAGGCAGGTCCCAATCAGCACAATGCTCTCATAAAACTGCAGATAAACACCTTCCAAGCCAGGATGGCCTGGAAAATGTGCTCAGAACAAATAACTACAAACAGTTCCAGTAGCAGCAAGCCTGTATCAGGACTATGCTCCAGCAACTAGATACCATAATTTCAGTGGGAAACACTAGAGAATGTTTAAAACAGCAGAAAAATAGCAGTGAGGCACTATAAAATATTTAAACAGCATAAAATCAGCAAGGAGGCTCTAAAGAATGTTTTAAACAGTTAATAGATCAGTTATTTAAGCACTGCTTGGTGGGAAAACCAGAACAATCAGAACAGATAGCTTAAAAAGAGTGAAAAATGCCAGTAAGTATTTAACAAACAGTGAAACTAACAAAAGAGCTTTGTAAAGAGTGAAAACAACAATAACATTCAATTTAACAGGCACAATAAAGCAGACAATTGCAATACAACAAAATGCAACACTCCTAACTTTAAAATAACTTTCCTGAAAAGGAAAGTAAAAAAACATAAATGTAAGAAAATGGAAGTTCCCCCAAGGGAATTTATCTTCCCAGCAAAGGAAACCACAATCCAACTATCGATCCTTGAAAGCATAAGAGTGGTGCACTGTTAGGAGGCAGGAAAGCCCTGAAGGCCTTCACACCCAAACTTGTCATTTAGTCAACTCAGCTTGAATTACTTGACATTTTGGGTTCATGGAAGGTACCCTGAAGTTTTGGAAGCTGGACGGCTATTATATCCTTGGCAGAATATAATCCATATACCTAAGACCACTGTAGCAGTGATCAATATGGCAAACATCAGAAAACAATGAGAAAGTGGTGGAGGTGTGCTAACTATAAATAGAAGGACACAGAGGACAAAGAAGTACTGCAATTCTAATAAAAGGAGTCAATGTAGGATAATATGAAAGACGGGGACATACTTAAAGAACACTGGTGGGATGGGATCAAGGTCACTTTCAGGGAAAAACTGGTGAGTGCAGAAGGAGAGAGAAGAAGGAAGGGTGATTGAGGAGTTGAAGAGAGAGAGCTAGTTATGGTACAGAAGGAGGCTGGAAGAAAGGAAAGTAGAAAGGAAGAACTACAAAACAGTGAAAAGGCAATAAGAATGGAACTGGAGAGTAAAATTATTATAGCAATAACCCACGTCTGGGTGTGGGTAATGCTGGATTTACCCACGGTTGGTGTGGTTTGGTCAGGAGGGTAAAGCCTGAGTGGCCAAACAAAGACAACAGTGGGTAAATCCAGCATTACCCACACCCAGAAGTGGGTTATTGCTATTATACAATGACATTATTTAAGAAAAAAAATAATTACTTTTCTTAAATAATGGCATTGTATAATGCCTCCTTGCTGCCCTTCCGCAGCTGTCTGGTATTCTGCGGCAGTTCTGATGTACTGCGCATGCGTATGCTTATGCAGTACATCAGAGCTGTGGGTGGAAGCAATGTAGAAAGCAAGATCTCTGTTGCTTTTTACAAACTGTCTCGCTATGTTAAAGGAGTTTAACATAGCGAGACAGCTTTAAAAAAAGCAACGGAGAATCTCCGTTGGTCTTTTTAAAGCTGTCTCACTATGTTAAACCCATTTAACATAGCAAGACACCTTTAAAAAAAACAACGGAGATAGGAAGATCTCTGTTACTTTTTTTAAAGCTGTCTCGCTATGTTAAACTCATTTAACATAGCAAGACAGTGTGTAAAAAGCAACGGAGATCTTGCATTCTCCGTTGCTGTAAAAAAAGAGTTATACTAACGGAAAAAGTCCGGGCAAATATTAATGGGGAATCATTGTATAATATAAAATAAGAAATTCAACAATGGTACTGGAGGGGCTACTGGTGAATATTGTGGGAGGCACAAAGGAAACAACTATTCATGAAATACAAGACAAAACAGGCAGATTGACAGAGGGGTACAGAGGATAAGGGGAGGAGATGGAGAATATTTATTTATTGACATTTGTTGACCAGAATAGTCCACTGGGCTTGAGACTCATTTTCAGTGCAGGCCCGAGGAGAAAAGCTCCAAGTTACATGAAAATCATTACATGAATTTGTAAGGAAACAATTACTTATAAAGCAAGTGAAATAATATAAAAAACTATCTAAACAGCACATATGTTGTAAAAAGGCACAAAACAGTAACAATGGAACATTAGCATGTAGAAAAATTATACAGCTAGAAATATTTAACAATACAGCTCAATTTCTTTTTTTGGGGGGGGGAGTAGGAAAAGTGAAAGGCAAGTGTAGTGGGAAGGTAGAATTAGAGTTAAACTGAAAGGTAGAATAGATACAGTTAGACTGTTATAGGTAGGTGGTGAAAATATGTAGATTATAGGTGGTATGTATTTAATGGTAGTATTAAAAGTAGAAAGTGACAGAAGAGAAAGTGCGTTAAGATAGTTGTATAGATGTGTGGCGTAGGATAATAATGATTCGGGATAACTCATATGGTATAACAGTATAGCATGTACACAAGTATATTTGCCATGTGAAACAGTTTTGCTAGATTAAGGAGGCTGTGGATATGTGTTGCATGTGCAGCTGGGGGTATCAGTGAGATGTTTTCTTTTAAATGAGATTATGTTGTCTAATTCTGTAACTGAAGCTAAAAAGGGGAAAGATTCAAGAAATACTACAGGAGATTTACAAACATCAGTGAGGGACAGAATCCTCAAAATGAAACTGGGAAACAATATTGGAGGCTGAAGAAAGACACAAAATGAATGCAGAGGTGACAAGGGATGAGATAAGGAAAGCCATGTACAAAACAAAGGAGAGGAAAGCTGGAGGAACAGATGGATTCCCCCAGAGTTTTACAATTCTACAAATTCTGGGGTCCATATCTACCTGTTCCAAAATAAGGAACAATAATTCAGCATGGGAAGTTTTTGATAATGTGTGCTTGTATAATGCACTATTAGCGTTCTTAGTTTTAATGCTGTGTGTGTGCTCATATATTTTGTTTCTTTAATGTACAGAGGTGGGAGTTGGGAAAACATTTTGCAATATAAAGAACTGGTGTGGCAATTTAGGTTAACACTTTCATGTACCCTGGCCTGAATGACTATGCTTCTATGAATCCAATTTTAAAATGCAAAGCTGCTAAATTATGATTTTTAAATAATTTCCCTATCATTCTTTTTTATTCAACTATTTGTTTGAAAGTTTTTTTTTCAGCTTGTTTTATATAGTAAACATATTGTAGTACTTTTTAGTTCATTTTTAATGCTACCGGCTTTAACTAATTCCCCAATGTTATTTTAATTGTAATAAGTTTAGATTTTTCGGAAAAATTTACATTCATAAATTCATACATTTAGTATTAAACATTTTTAATAAATTATACAACACACATGCATGTTTTCTACTGTATAGAGATATGGGGATATGATTTGTAATATGCTGTTTCTTTAAGTATTTATTGACTGATTTTTAATTTTTAATTTGTACATTATGTCAAGGTATATAAATTGGTGGTCGTAGTTTGATTTCATTATTCTGACAAAGTCCAAGGAGTTATAGGATGAAAGTCCTAAATCATTCATTAAAACCTAATTTTTTACTACAGCTGGAGCTCCATGTTTGAATTTCTATTTATACCACTCTTAGTGCCTGGCTACCCTTTATTTGACATTTTAAAAATACATGACTGTTACAGAGAATCCAAGGATGAAAAAATATGATAAAAGATTTCTAATGTATGGATATATCAGGTAGTCATCAACTTGGAAACTAAAACTAGAAGAAATGGGTTGTGACAGGAAAAAAAATGTGATATAAAAATAATAATAATAATTTGGAAATGTTTTATTTGGCACCAGGGTGTGAAATATATGTGTAAGGATCACAGAAGCTATAAGGAGATATGAGAATAAACAGCATGAAATCAATTTGCTAGATTTTTTACGGAGGTCACTTAAGAAACTTCTCTTAAAGTCTGAAGTGAAATATAAGGAAATTAAATAAAGTATTGTGTGAATGGTTGCAGTGGGAAGAAAACTATACAGTATAATTTTCTTTTGGAATATAGATACAGTAGAAAGTTTTGAGATAACATGGAAAGTAATTAAAATTCAATAAGTTTGGAACACTCACATCAGATATTATTACATATAGTTATGACAATGTAAAACAACACATAAGAAAACTAGATAAACTGATGTTTTGTGTTTATGGCAAATCTGGAAAGTGAAATATGATGAAATTCTGTATAATGAGTGAATAATGGAAGAAGATGAAGCTGTTAAGAGTCTGGGGGATAAGAATGGGAAATGGTTAAAAAGCTGATTTAAGATGTTTTGTTGGTGTGTTTTGTTTTATCTGTATGTAGACTATATGGCTTCCACTATGAATGGACAAAAGTGAATACACTGAAGATCAGAATCTCCAGCTTTCAGGGGAAAAAAAACTGCTGAAAATTGCTTTTCCAAGCATTTTTTTTTGCATGGAGCAAACCTTCCTGCACCCCATCATGTAGGGGACAAGTCCCCTCCCCCATGCTACCATACCCACAAACCTATATATACCAATTCCATGGTTGCACCAACTCAAAGAAAGGGGAAATTCCCCAAAAAGGCCTCACTGCAGGCTGCACAAGTGGCATAAAGAGATAAAGCCCTGACTCTAGCCAATATGACCTGGGTTCTTATAGCGCCTTAGGTGTGGCATTGTGGCAGGAAAGGGAATGGGTGTGCCCATCCCAGATGGGAGGACACTCATTGATATTCTCCCTAATGGGGGTGTAGTCAAAAGAGGGGAGTTGTCCTTGGATGTAAACAATGAGTGTGGGAGGTGGGGAAAGTGGGTAAATCAATAAAAAAAAATGGGCATCACTGCCAGCAGAACTCACTGGCAGTTGTCTTCTATGGAGGAACTTCAGTTATTGGTGAGCAGAACCTCAGGCAACTGAAAGTCGAGCATTCAATCTTTGTCTACCAATAGGGTAATGGACTATTTGATTTGCTTTGCTATTTGCGTTATAAGTATGAAAAGTATTTTTTATAGTATGGAAAACACACCTGAAAAATGCAGAAGATGCTTGTGTAGGGACTGGGTGTATGGTAGTTTATTTACCATTTGCATCCCTTCATGCCTTTATGCAGCTCTGCTCTAATCAAACTTCCTTGTCTAGTAGCACATATAACTCCTCCACCCCCCCCCCCCACATACACACACAGGTTAGGATTCAGAGAAATTATCAACTTTAGGGTTTAACTGGTGAACTGGAATAGCAATACAGTGATAAAAGAGATATAGAGGCATGCAAGAGCCTTATTAAGAAAAAAAAGCATCATTAGTGTGTCTTTGAACTAGACAGAGCACAGTTAGAAGTAACCATGTTTGTGTCGTCCCTACCAGCTCATGCAATGCTGTTACACAGGCATCTATCTACAAATGCACACACACACACACACACACACACACACACACACACACACACACAAGATGTGACAACATACACACACACACACACACACACACACACACACACACACACACACACATACATGCACACACATATACATGTATGCATACGCACAAATACTGAGACAGCTTCAGGGATGCCCCTATGTACATACTACATATAAACATACAAACTAACACCCCCACTCTTGCCATAGCCATCAGTGGGTGTACAATATCAAAAGACAGTGTACATTTTTATCACTTTATTCCCGAAACAGTCCAGTAGAGCTTGTATTGTAATTGTTCTGTGGCACTATTGCAATCCTGACAAAGGCTCTGTGAAAATGCACATGGCTGATCAGCCCTCATCTTGCCCTCAGACTATTGTATTTCCATGTGGCTTTCTCCAGCAAGATTGTTGTAGCACTATATGCTAGAGCCTTTTTACCACTGTAGCATACAATGGTGTTTAAATTGCTCCCTCATAATGCACCAAACAGTTCTGCTAGAGGCAGGATTGCACAATGTATGATGTATTATGTGTTTCTAAATGCCATCCATCTTGACAGCTATTATAGGGTCTCATGATGAACAGTGTCAGAAGCATTATGCTAGCTTTAATAGCTGTAAGACACCTCTGCAACACCAAAAACAATGGTAGTGCATGATAAGTAAATCTGCTGGTTTATCAGGCATGTACTTCCCTTTTGTTTACTGTCTGTTAGCATTAAGTGCATTAATGGTTTCAAAGTCATGACATATTTCACAGTGCTATGTTTTCTTTTCTCTCTGTCCTCCTCTCTGTAAACTGTGATACATCAGGAAGCAAAAGCACCATGTACTACGATAAATTATGCTGGGATCGGTAATTACAAGTATTTGTTAATGATTTTAAGATTTTAAGAAATTGATTTAAGAATTTCACCTTTTGATCTTTGCTCCTAATGTGAAATTCTTGAATACATTTATCAAAGTTATTAAGAAACTGACCAGGATCAGCAAATCACTCTTAACCCTGTGCAGTACAGTGAAGGCAGCTGGCAGCTATATTCCCTCCCCTAGCTCCTACCTCATCTTGCTGTTCACAGATGGCTCTACACTTGCAAAAATTCTTGCTGTAAGAAATGTTTATTTATTTATATGTCTGCATAAAAATGGATTATAGCAGGAAACCCATTTGACATGCAGTTGTACCATTTCCTGTACTGTACTAAGAGGTACCTTGTACCAAAACATTTTAGCCTTTCAACATGCATTTACTCAATACTGTTATCTTTTTTTAGATATGCCTAAATACAGTTTGTCTGCATCATAAAACAAAGAAAACAGAAATGATTTTGCCAAAGCTATCAAGAAGAATTTCTCTTTTACAGAGCAACTGAAACTGGCCAGTGTATTTAAGATAGACACTTCAACTTGGAAAGCCTTTAGTCTTGAAATGTACAGCTACTAAGAATCTGATGTTTTACCAGACTATTCTCATAACAAAAGCAATATGTTAATATCTGCCTGTTGCAGAATGAAATATTTACTAAGTTAATTGAAACTGCTCAGTATGATGTTCGCTGAACCGACTGCATAATAGGCTAAATCCTTCTGTCTTCTGGAAAAGAATGAACTGCACTCTTTCTGCATCAATGTTTCTATTGAACTTGGATTCACCTGCAAAAACACATGTAGCCACTGCAGATCATTGTACAATATAATGCCTTGCAATCGTGATTGTCACAAAAAAGCTGAAATTCGGAATTAGAGTACTTGTAACATGTAACAAGCTAGGCGTGTGAGTACCTTCTTTTAAATTATGATCTGTTGTGTAATACTGGTTTCATTTCCTGTTCTTAGCACAGAACTTTAGTGTGAAGCTGCTGACATTACATCCTAAACTAACACTCTAAAAAGGTAAAACATAATATACAAAAATACAAACATTAAAGACTGTGTGTGTGTGTGTGTGTGTGTGTGTGTGTGTGTGTGTGTGTGTGTGTGTGTCTGCATGAGTGTGCATATTTGAATGCGTGTGTGTGTGTGTGTGTGTGTGTGTGTGTGTGTGTGTGTGTCTGCATGACTATGCATATTTGAAAGTGTGTGTGTGTGTGTGTGTGTGTGTGTGTGTGTGTGTGTGTGTGTGTGTGTGTGTGTGTGTGTATTTGAGTGTGTGTGCAGATATTTAACTGCATCTTGGGCACTATATTTGGTATGCCACAGGGGCCTACCAGGATTCATAGACATGAAATGTTGCAGTCCACAGGATCACAGAATGACACTTGGGTGTTCTTCAGTAGTGCATAAAGGCACCTGATGACATACTAGCTGTTCCAGTGCTTTGAAATGACAAGCAGCACTATTGCCTCTGACTATATTATGTGGCAGTATTCAGTACAGCAGGTAATTATAATATAGCATGCCTTACTAAGTAGCCACAGTAGTTAATTTGTATCCCATGCTGTACAGTATTCAGCAGCATTACTTCCCACAGTAGTTAATTTGTATCACATGCTGTACAGTATTCAGCAGCATTACTTCCCACAGTAGTTAATTTGTATCACATGCTGCTCAGTATTCAGCAGCCTTACTTTTCACAGTACTTAATTTGTATCCCATGCTGTACAGTATTCAGCAGCCTTACTTCTCACAGTAGTTAATTTATATCACATGCTGTACAGTATTCAGCAACATTACTCCCCACAGTAGTTAATTTGTATCCCATGCTGTACAGTATTCAACAGCATTACTTCTCATAGTAGTTAATTTGTATCCCATGCTGTACAGTATTCAGCACCATTACTTCCCACAGTAGTTAATTTGTATCCCATGCTGTACAGTATTCAGCAGCATTATTTCTCAGAGTAGTTAATTTGTATCCCATGCTGTACAGTATTCAGCTGCATTACTTCCCACAGAAGTTAATTTGTATCTCATGCTGTACAGTATTCAGCAGCATTACTTCTCAGAGTAGTTAATTTGTATCACATGCTGTACAGCATTCAGCAGCCTTACTTTTCACAGTACTTAATTTGTATCCCATGCTGTACAGTATTCAGCAGCCTTACTTCTCACAGTAGTTAATTTATATCACATGCTGTACAGTATTCAGCAGCATTACTTCCCACAGTAGTTAATTTGTATCACATGCTGTACAGTATTCAGCAGCATTACTTCCCACAGTAGTTAATTTGTATCACATGCTGCTCAGTATTCAGCAGCCTTACTTTTCACAGTACTTAATTTGTATCCCATGCTGTACAGTATTCAGCAGCATTACTTCTCACAGTAGTTAATTTATATCACATGCTGTACAGTATTCAGCAACATTACTTCCCACAGTAGTTAATTTGTATCCCATGCTGTACAGTATTCAGCAGCATTACTTCTCATAGTAGTTAATTTGTATCCCATGCTGTACAGTATTCAGCACCATTACTTCCCACAGTAGTTAATTTGTATCCCATGCTGTACAGTATTCAGCAGCATTATTTCTCAGAGTAGTTAATTTGTATCCCATGGTGTACAGTATTCAGCTGCATTACTTCCCACATAAGTTAATTTGTATCTCATGCTGTACAGTATTCAGCAGCATTACTTCTCAGAGTAGTTAATTTGTATCACATGCTGTACAGTATTCAGCTGCATTACTTCCCACAGAAGTTAATTTGTATCCCATGCTGTACAGTATTCAGCAGCATTACGTCCCACACTAGTTAATTTGTATTCCATGCTGTACAGTATTCAGCAGCATTACTTCTCACAGTAGTTACTTTGTATCCCATGCTGTACAGAATTCAGCACCATTACTTCCCACAGTAGTTAATTTGTATCCCATGCTGTACAGTATTCAGCAGCCTTACTTCCCACAGTAGTTAATTTGTATGCCATGCTGTACAGTATTCAGCAGCATTACTTCCCACATTAGTTAATTTGTATCACATGCTGTACAGTATTCAGCATTACTTCCCACAGTAGTTAATTTGTATCACATGCTGCTCAGTATTCAGCAGCCTTACTTTTCACAGTAGTTAATTTGTATCCCATGCTGCACAGTATTCAGCAGCCTTACTTCTCACAGTAGTTAATTTATATCACATGCTGTGCAGTATTCAGCAACATTACTTCCCACAGTAGTTAATTTGTATCCCATGCTGTACAGTATTCAGCAGCATTATTTCTCAGAGTAGTTAATTTGTATCCCATGCTGTACAATATTCAGCAGCATTACTTCTCAGAGTAGTTAATTTGTATCCCATGCTGTACAGTATTCAGCAGCATTACTTCCCACAGTAGTTAGTTTGTATCACATGCTGTACAGTATTCAGCAGCATTACTTCCCACAGTAGTTAATTTGTATCACATGCTGCTCAGTATTCAGCAGCCTTACTTTTCACAGTAGTTAATTTGTATCCCATGCTGCACAGTATTCAGCAGCCTTACTTCTCACAGTAGTTAATTTATATCACATGCTGTACAGTATTCAGCACCATTACTTCCCACAGTAGTTAATTTGTATCCCATGCTGTACAGTATTCAGCAGCATTATTTCTCAGAGTAGTTAATTTGTATCCCATGCTATACAGTATTCAGCGGCATTACTTCCCACAGAAGTTCATTTGTATCCCATGCTGTACAGTATTCAGCAGCATTACTTCTCAGAGTAGTTAATTTGTATCACATGCTGTACAGTATTCAGCTGCATTACTTCCCACAGAAGTTAATTTGTATCCCATGCTGTACAGTATTCAGCAGCATTACTTCCCACAGTAGTTAATTTGTATCCCATGCTGTACAGTATTCAGCAGCATTACTTCTCACAGTAGTTACTTTGTATCCCATGCTGTACAGTATTCAGCTGCATTACTTCCCACAGTAGTTAATTTGTATCCCATGCTGTACAGTATTCAGCAGCATTACTTCCCACAGTAGTTAATTTGTATCACATGCTGTACAGTATTCAGCAGCATTACTTCCCACAGAAGTTAATTTGTATCACATGCTGCTCAGTATTCAGCAGCCTTACTTTTCACAGTAGTTAATTTGTATCCCATGCTGTACAGTATTCAGCAGCATTACTTAGGTTCATAGGTTCATAGGTTCATACTAGGCTATCTGCCCTGGGGCAATTATAAGCCTAGCCTGATTCTGTATGGCTTACGCCACCCCTTGATTTGAGTACACTGTGCCCTTTTTAAGGTTTAGTTTACTGTGCCTCTGTCTAATAGTGACACGGGAGTAATCCCTGGGACAAACCTACGATCCCCCATCCACCTATCGAGATTCTTCTTGAAGAGATTCAGTGAGATGCTCTGCCTCACATGAACATGAATTCTATTCCAGAGCGAAGGGAGCCTCTGGGTTATGAACCTGTCCCTCCAGCAAGTTCTATTTATTACTGTGCTGAGGTTCAAGTCCCTCGAGCGTGTGGCTTTAAGGGATTTAGATTTACTGAGGTGGAGCATGTCCATTAATTCTGGATTTGACATAGCTTTGTATGTCAGGCATCGATCGCCTCGAAGTAGGCGGTATGCAACTGAGTAGAGCTGGAGTTTTTTTAACCGAGCAGCATATGGCATCTGTTTGAGACTCTTGATCCTCTTGGTGAGATACTTTTGGGGTCTTTCTAATTGCTGCAGGTGTCGGGTAAGGTACATCCCAAAAGGGGCATTGTATTCTATGATGGGCCTGATGAGGGATGAATAAAGGGGCACGATTACCGGTGGGCTATGTAGAAGGTCTTTCTAACCACTTTGGCAATGTGGTTTTCAAAGGAGAGATTGCTATCAACTTGGGTCCCTAGGTCCCTAATAACTTTCTCTGTACTTAATGGGTGTCCGCCTATGTGGTAATTTGTGGGCACATTGTTTTTGCCAAAGGGTATGACTATACATTTTTTGGCATTTAGCTTTAAACCATGGCACTGGCACCAGTTATCTTTCTCTGTGAGACCTTTTTGAAGGATGTTTGTGTCAGCTGGAGAGTCGATTATGGTGCCCAGTTTGCAGTCGTCTGTGAACTTGGTGAGCCATAGTCCTCCCACGTTTGCCTGTACCTCAGAAAAGTATATACCGAACAAGAGTGGACCCAGGACAGAACCCTGTGGGACGCCACTTGTGACCGGTTTTGAGTCTGACATGGCTCCAGCAACTCTCACTCTGTGGGTTCTGTCTTTGAGCCAGTTTGCGACCCATGTTGTGACATAGGGGTTTATATTTAAGCTGGATAGCTTATCTATGATGCCCGAGTGGGGTATTGTGTCAAATGCCTTTGCAAGGTCCAGATAGGCTGTGTGGACTACCTTCCCTTCATCTATGGCTTTGGTGACTGTTTTGAAGAAGTTAACCAGGTACAAAAGGCAGGATCTGCCCTTGACAAAGCCGAACTGGGTAGGATCTAGTGTCTGTAGGTCCCCAATGTCTTTGTATATAAGCTGCATGATGATCCTCTCCATAGCCTTGCAGACTAAGCTAGTCAGGCTTATGGGGCAATAATTTCCAGGGTCCGTAGAGGCTCCACCTTTGTGGAGTGGGACCACTGTTGCTGCACGCCATTCTGTGGGCACATATCCTGTAGTGAGGCTGAGATTGTATAGCTGTTTTATTTGAGGGATTAGTTCCTCTTGGAGTTCATGTAGGACGCAACCTGGGATGCCATCTGGTCCCATGGAAGCAGTGTTTTTTGCTTTGGAGAGGGCAGCCTTCCCCTGAGCATCAGAGATGTTTGGGAGGCAGCCCTCTGCCAGGATAGATACTCGCTCTTTTGGGGGGGGGGGGTGGAGACATTTGCACTGAACTTGTCTGCCAGGATATTGGCGATGTCTGTGGGTTCAGTGTATTTTTTGTCATTTAGAATCAACTCAGAACAAGTCTGGGAGTTGCATCCCAGGTTCCTAACATAACTGAAAAAAGCCTTATGATTGTCTTTGGTGTCCTGTGCAGTTTTTCTCTCAAAGCTGGCCTTGGAGGATTTTATGAGGGATCGTAATTTTTTGCTAGTACTGATCAGAGATGCCTTCCCTATTAGGGATTTTGCTCTATCATGTAGTAGCTTCCTCCTTCTGTTGTACAGTTTATTTATGGCAGGGGTCCACCAGACTGGACGACTGCCTTTGGATGATTTGGTATTCGTTTTGTTTAGGATAGCATGATCCATGCATTCCTGGAGATGTCCGTAGAATGCATTTATATAGGATTCTGCAGTTTGGGCCATAGTTTCCACTGGCCCTGGGGCCTTGAAGGATTACATTTCGGTTTTGAGAAGTGAGAAGTTCGCTTTTGAGAAGTTTTTCACTGTGGTTTTCTGGGCTGGGGGTGGGGTCGGGATGTGGACATCCAGTGAAATTAATTTATGGTCTGATTTTACCAATGAGGGATATACTTCTGGTGTGGAGCATAGAGTCCCCATGTTGGTAATGATCAGGTCTAGTATGTTGTCCCCTCTTGTGGGAGTGGTGACTAGTTGTTCCATAGCATTTGAGTTTATAATTTCCAGGAACCTTTGAGCTAAGGTGCTGGGGCTTGAGTAGTGCTCCCAGTCAATGTTTGGGTAGTTGAAGTTGCCCACTATAATGGTGTTTGGAGAGATCTTCATGTTCTCCAATGTTTTCAGGAAAGCCGAGTGGGATTTCTGACTTTGAGAGGGTGGTCTGTAGGATGTTATAAACTGAAAAGCAGTCTTGCCCACTGTTAGTTGCACATAGATGGTCTCCGATACTTTGTGCAATGCCACTAACCTGGAGGTGTGGATATCCTTGATAAATATGGAAACTCCCCCTCCTTTTGTGGTTCGGTCCGGGTTTTGGGGCCGAAAAGCATGATATGAGGTATAGCCTGGTAGTGCTGCGGTGCTCTCTGGAGCCTTGAACCAGGTTTTTGTCACTGCACAGATATCAATGTTCTCCATACTGAGGAGAGCTTCGAGTGCATGCATCTTGAGGTTAAGACTTCTGGCGTTAAGCAGCATTACCCTTAGTTTCTTGTTCCTTGTGCTGTCTATGGGGGTGGGTTTGACTTTTGAGCCTTGCCTAAAAAAGGCACTATGGGGGTGGCAAGAGCCTTTGCCAATATCCGAAAGCCCAGTGGTGACAGGTGCAAGCTGTCCCTAGCGAAGCAACGTGGCTTGTCGAGCATGTCATCCCAGGCTGACAGACACTGGATCCCCTTTGAATGACACCAAAATTTTAGCCAATTGTTAAAATCGATCATTTTGTCTTTGTATTGTGGCATCATTCTAGGTGAGGGTAAGATGCTGCTCAAGGTCAGGGTCAAACCAGCCTGGGCTACATGATCAGAGAGCTCCTCTATGTCTCTTTTCATGTAGTCCAGGGAGGTATGTCTCAGGTCATTCACACCAGCATGTACAACGACTGAGTCATATTTGTATTTGCTTTGGAGTGACCTGAGTGCTTGCATTATGTGGCGGATCCTAGCACCCGGCAGGCAGCTCACCATGACCTTCTCTTTATTCAGCCTGCTGAGCGGGACGTCAGTGTGTCTGACAATAGAGTCACCTATTACAAGAGTATCAGGTGTGTTATTCAGCCTTAAGGGCTGTGGCTGCTTGGCACACTGACTTTGTGCGCTATGTGTTGTGCATGTTTTGTTTTGAGATAGCGTTTGCTTGGATGTCTGCTTTGGAGGTCTCTGTTGCTTAGGTAGATTTTTATTTAGAGCCTCCGAGTATGTTTTTGTGTATTTATGTGTTTGGTTCGCTGATGTGGTGGGACTATGTGATACTGGAATTGTGTTGTGTGAGATTATCTTCTCCTCCTGACTGGTTACACCAATTTTGAGATGAGAGAGCTCATCCTCCAGTTTGGCTAAATAGTTGCATCTCTCAAATATATTTGAACCTGTTTGGAGGAGGAGAGGGTTGTCCGTGTACATGAGACAGTTGTAACATTGCCTTAAAATTCCCAGATTCACCAGCTGGACGGGAGAGGAAACTATTGACTGACCTTTGGACATGCTAGAGTAATATAGGGAAACTGATTTAAGATGGACCAATAGAGGACAGGGTAATCGTAGAGAGTATAAGAGTAAGTAGTGCTTATGGTTTAATAGTGCTAACTTGTAGGATTACTTCATTGGACCAGTGAAGGGCTTTAGAATGAGAATATGGTGTTTAAATTGAGAGATAGAGCAGTTCTAAGGGAAAAAGTGAAGAGCAGAATTTGTGGAGCCAGGAATAGTTTAAACCCAATTTGGCAGCACTGCCCACTGTTGCGCTATGCACAAAAACGTGCAAAATGCGCAAAAGAGGGTTTTAAGAGAGGAAGATGAAGGAGTCTGGAATTGACCCAAAATGGCCAACAAAACTAGAGTTTTAAGTCAGTAAACACTCCCACAGGGGCAGGCAGGCTGCTCAATGTTTTTCACTGCCACTGATCAACAGAGAGACTTCCCTTTAGCCCAAGCAAAAAATGGCCTCCAAGAAACTTACAAACAGTTCAAGAACAGCAAGCCTGTAACTGAACTTTTTTAAATCTCAGAAAATTGGGAAAAAAGCAAGATTTTTTTTGTTTTTTTGTTTTTTTTCAGAGATAGCAGAGATTCACAAGTATCAATAAGTTATAACAGTGCAGTAAATGACCCCACACAAGAGTGTTAGGCCAAAGACAGATAAAATGCAAGTTTTGAGAAAAAAACAATTTTAAAAATAAGTGCAAACAGGAAATTCAGTAAACAGCTCTAGGTTGTGCTCTAAATACAGTTACTAATGCAGAAATCAAGTTTAACAAGCCAGAAAATGTTCAAAATAGGCGGCTATGCAGAAAAACTTAGCAAATAAACAGAGGAAAAATACTTAAAATCTCAAAAGTGGCTCCTTTCTTCTCTCAGTGTTTTCTCCTCTTGGTGGGTGCTTCACCAACAGCCAACAAGCCTGAAAAGACGCCAAAACCACGAGGCAACCAGGTTTTAAGAGAGGAAGATGAAGGAGTTTGGAATTGACCCAAAATGGCCAATAAAACTACAGTTTCAAGTCAGTAACCACTCCCACAGGGGCAGGCAGGCTGCTCAATGTTTTTCACTGCCACTGATCAACAGAGAGACTTCCCTTTAGCCAAAGCAAAAAATGGCCTCCAATAAACTTACAAACAGTTCAAGAACAGCAAGCCTGTAACTGAACTTTTTTAAATCTCAGAAAAGTGGGAAAAAAGCAAGATTTTTTTTGTTTTTTGTATCCCATGCTGTACAGTATTCAGCAGCATTACTTCCCACAGTAATTAATTTCTATCCCATGCTGTACTGTATTCAGCAGTATTACTTCTCACATTAGTTAATTTGCATCCCATGCTGTACAGTATTCAGCAGCATTACTTCCCACAGTAGTTAATTTGTATCCCATGCTGTACAGTATTCAGCACCATTACTTCCCAAAGTAGTTAATTTGTATCCCATGCTGTACAGTATTCAGCAGCATTACTTCCCACAGTAGTTAATTTGTATCACATGCTGCTCAGTATTCAGCAGCTTTACTTCTCACAGTAGTTAATTTGTATCCCATGCTGTACAGTATTCAGCAGGATTACTTCTCAGAGTAGTTAATTTGTATCACATGCTGTACAGTATTCAGCAGCCTTACTTCTCACAGTAGTTAATTTGTATCACATGCTGTACAATATTCAGCAGCATTACTTCCCACAGAAGTTAATTTGTATCACATGCTGTACAGTATTCAGCAGCATTACTTCCCACAGAAGTTAATTTGTATCCCATGCTGTACAGTATTCAGCAGCATTACTTCTCACAGTAGTTAATTTGTATCCCATGCTGTACAGTATTCAGCAGCATTACTTCTCACAGTAGTTAATTTGTATCCCATGCTGTACAGTATTCAGCAGCATTACTTCCCACAGTAGTTAATTTGTATCCCATGCTGCACAGTATTCAGCAGCCTTACTTCTCACACTAGTTAATTTATATCACATGCTGTACAGTATTTAGCAGCATTACTTCCCACAGAAGTTAATTTGTATCTCATGCTGTACAGTATTCAGCAGCATTACTTCCCGTAGAAGTTAATTTGTATCACATGCTGTACAGTATTCAGCAGCATTACTTCCCACAGTAGTTAATTTGTATCCCATGCTGTACAGTATTCAGCAGCAATACTTCTCACAGTAGTTAATTTGTATCCCACGCTGTACAGTATTCAGCAGCATTACTTCTCACAGTAGTTAATTTTTATCCCATGCTGTACAGTATTCAGCTGCATTACTTCCCACAGTAGTTAATTTGTATCACATGCTGTACAATATTCAGCACCATTACTCTCCACAGTTGTTAATTTGTATCCCATGCTGTACAGTATTCAGCAGCATTACTTCTCACAGTAGTTAATTTGTATCCCATGCTGTACAGTATTCAGCAGCATTACTTCCCACAGTAGTTAATTTGTATCCCATGCTGTGCAGTATTCAGCAGCCTTACTTCTCACAGTAGTTAATTTGTATCACATGCTGCACAGTATTCAGCAGCCTTACTTCTCACAGTTGTTAATTTATATCACATGCTGTACAGTATTTAGCAGCATTACTTCCCACAGAAGTTAATTTGTATCCCATGCTGTACAGTATTCAGCAGCATTACTTCCCACAGAAGTTAATTTGTATCACATGCTGTACAGTATTCAGCAGCATTACTTCCCACAGTAGTTAATTTGTATCACATGCTGTACAGTATTCAGCAGCCTTACTAAGTAGCCACAATAGTTAATTTGTATCCCATGCTGTACAGTATTCAGCAGCATTACTTCCCATAGTAGTAAATTTGTATCACATGCTGTACAGTACTTAGCAGCATTACTTCCCACAGAAGTTAATTTGTATCCCATGCTGTACAGTATTCAGCAGCATTACTTCTCACAGAAGTTAATTTGTATCACATGCTGTACAGTATTCAGCAGCCTTACTTCTCACAGTAGTTAATTTGTATCACATGCTGTACAGTATTCAGCAGCATTACTTCCCACAGTAGTTAATTTGTATCCCATGCTGTACAGTATTCAGAAGCATTACTTCCCACAGTAATTAATTTGTATCCCATGCTGTGCAGTATTCAAGCACTCACCAGCATTATAGTATTGCGGCAGGAAAAGCTAGAGAGTGTGTGTGCAATAGCAGGTTTCCCTGCACCATAGGGGTCTCTGCTGCTGGAAAGTATTTTCTTTCCATGCATCAATGGTGCTACACTCTGATCTACTTGGACAGTATACTATTCATCAGTGCATGATAAGCAACATACTACAGTGTTATTGTGCTAATAGGTCTTGCACCATTGTACAACCTGTCACTTCTGTCCTATGGGCTACGCTGCTGGGACCAGCCAGTATTTCATCAGTGCTGGCTTTGTGAATAGCTTATGGCTGGGGGGGGGGGGGGGGCAGGCTGCGTAGCATAGGGGACTGAGTGGCAAGTATGCAATGGAGCAAGGTCACACATGAGGTCTTGCTCAATCTAACTCCATTATGTTGCACTGTCTTTGAATCACAATGAATCTTGTACTCCTGTTTGTGAAGCAGAAGGCCTTATGGTTCTAGACATCCACCTCATAAACAGAACCCACAGAGAGTGTGTTAACTAGCACAGCAGTAAGGTCAGAGACATTAGAGTTATTTGCCAGTATCACAGTATCAATATATTTACATCAAATGTAAATATTTAATTTCCTACCAAATGAGGAAATATTTGGTCTGGTAAATAAGCATTAGTTTTGGCTAACAGAGTTTAAACTGATATATTTGTGACTTTTACTTATGTTGTTTAACCAGGGTACTAGACTGATCTGACAGGACCCATTTCACCACAGCCTGGATGAAAAAAAAAAAAAAAAAAAAAATATATATATATATATATATATATATATATATATATATATACATATATATATATATATATATATATATATATATATATATATATATATATATATATATATATATATATATATATATATATATATATATATATATATATATATAAACAATACTCCAGCAACACACTATTCCATTGCTACTAATACAAAATTGCATTGTCAGCTATTTAAACTATTTACATAAGGCAGAAAAATGTGTGCAGTTTGAATAGATGATAGGCTGCTATAAGGTCTCTAAAGTGCTATTGCATTGCCTGCACTGTAGTATAGTTGATATGGGTATGTTTTTCTGATAAGTTTGCAAGCCTGAGTGGGCTAGTGTTAAGTATGAGTGGGTTGTTCTGGTTAAGTATGAGTGGGCTGGTGGTGTTAAGTATGAGTGAGCTGGTGTTGTTAAGTATGAGTGGGCTGGTGTTGATAAGTATGGGTGGGCTGGTGGTGTTAAGTATGAGTGGGCTGGTGTTGTTAAGTATGAGTGGGCTGGTGTTGATAAGTATGAGTGGGCTGGTGGTGTTAAGTATGAGTGGGCTGGTGTTGTTAAGTATGAGTGGGCTGGTGGTGTTAAGTATGAGTGGGCTGGTGGTGTTAAGTATGAGTGGGCTGGTGTTGTTAAGTATGAGTGGGCTGGTGTTGATAAGAATGAGTGGGCTGGTGGTGTTAAGTATGAGTGGGCTGGTGTTGTTAAGTATGAGTGGGCTGGTGTTGTTAAGTATTTTTTTATGTGAATGTTAATTGGAAAAGGAATGCACACAGCTACACTGGGAACCATTTTGTATGTTTAAGGGCGATGCTTTGTTTTTTACAATGCAGGGGTGCAGGGAATACAATGAAAAAATCTGTTGGATAATATTTGCAAGTCAATGAGATTTTGCTTTGATGAACAGGTGAGAAAAAGGAGACCATTTTGAAGTTTAGGTTGATAAGTATTTTGACCTCTACCTTCAGATGCTAAAGCTGGTAATTCATTAGTTTTAAACATCAAACATAACATGTCCTTTTTTACATGAGTTCTAATTGAAGAAAAGTAAAACTGCTGGCATATAGTATGTTATGTAGGAAGTGCAACATTATCTTTTAAGATGAAGGCATTATTTCTTACTCAAGCTTAAAAGAGGGAGAGCACTCATATTTCCGACGCATCGCAAACGTTCAGTTTTGGTGACATTTTGACAGCATTGCTAGCCAGTTGTCAGCTCTCTCTTGGCCATTCAGCTGACTCATTCCCCATCACCTTGGTAAGCATTGACTGGGATGGGTCTTCATTTAGACAGCCATTAAGTTACTAGGAGGGGGTTATCATTAAGGCAGCCATCACAGTTGTTTGAGTTTTGATACTTTAAGTCCTATCACTCCTACACACCCAGTGACAATCTGTGGGTGGAAAGTGTTACTGGCATCAGTTCTGCACCACTCCACACTCATGCAAGTGGATTACATCAACATATCCCCCACCCATCCCACAAGAGGTACCGTAGGGCTGTTTCTCTGGTGTCCACCAAGGAAATCCAGGCAACCATAATGTACCCCTCAGCTCAGAAACTCCCTCTTCTAGGATGTGCATGGCCATCCTTCCCTTTGGGCATCATCAAATGCCCAAACTACTACTCCAGCTTAGGTCACCTGGATCAATAGTCAAAGCTCTTGCCCTCTACATTACCAGTGAAGGCTGCAAAAATAGCATGGTGTCGTACATTCAGGACTAAAATATTAAAAATAACAAGGGTGGGATTCATGAAACCTTTGTCCATTGTCCAGTGCCCTAGTCTGAGTTTTCACAAGGCACTGTATAATTCAGAAAGAATATCCTTAATCCCGCCTCCACTACTGTGACATCACTGTAATACTAAAGGTACTAGAGCATACACAGTGCCCGGACCTTCCTTGCTGACTGAGTATTCCAAGAAATCTTGCAGTATAATCCATCTATCTACCTTGCACCTAAAAGGACACCTTCCCAAGCTCCCAGTTTACAGAATCATCTCTTTGTTACCCACAACCTCTATGCAACCATTACCTGAAATGCTGGTGACTGGAGTCATATCCAGTCAAGCAGCCTCACTTGTCAGTAGACAGAAAGCTGTACTGTACCTGTCTCTCCCTCTCATCAGCAAAGTCCCCCTACACCGTCATTCATACCTAACTTTCCAGGCTTATAGTCCCAGGTCCCCCCTCATGGCAGTCACTGTTTTCTGCTAGATATATCCTTCCACACTAGTAACTGAAACCTTTAATCTGCCTTCCTCTTACCAGGCCATGACTGATGAGCGCTGCACCCCCCATAGTACTGTTAATGATTGATGAAATCCCCCACAGACCACTTGTTATTTACCTATCCAGACCTCTCACTACACTACAGTAACAGCTCATCCTACTACAAAAGATAAGTCATGCTTGACTCGAGATTTGTCCTGTTAATTTGCATATGAGATGATTAATGTTTTAAACCTGTACCTGTTTGCCATAGTATAGGGATAGCAGTTCATCAGACCACAATGGTGACCCTTCATTTTGCCAGATCCTGTCACACACGATGAACCGCTAGGTATATTATGTGCGGTACTGACAAACATGATGGCAACTCTCAATGCAGGACATTTATTATTATTTTTTTCACTTTTACACTGTCTCAAGAAAATGACTTTATTGGCTTAACTGCATGAACAGTAACAGAAGTGATTTTCCTACTTAAGTATTACTTTTGTACAGAATGTGCAGAATGGTAAAATTAAAAAAGTCAGAGAAAAATGATTTGTAGAATGACCAAATGTGACTCAGAGGTTTGTAACAAATGCATGCATATATTACCATTCTGTGGAAATACTGCCCATTTCAAAGGTTATAAAGTCTGCATTCACAGAACTTGTTTGGGGCTAGAAAATATGATCGCTGTATAACATTTTATAATGTTTATAAAAAACTGATATAAAAAAAGATGGAGAAAATGTTTTAGTCTAATTTGTCTCTTGACCATGATGCCAGATTTTATGTTTTGCCTATTTTCATTTGTTATTAATATTAATACCTGTCATACCCTTATTTTTATTTGTTTCTTAATGCGGTAATTGAACAGTTTTTTTTTTTCAGACCCTTTCCAACTACATTCCTGCCTTCCAGAATGAGAGTAAATGCTATTGAGGCAAGTTTTGAAAGGCCCGGGGCAGAACAGTAGAGGCTACCTGCTGGGAGGGAATGCTGCCCATAGTATACTTTTACCACACACACACATATACCTAATTTGGCAGTGGAGTACACAGGATAGCAATGTGTAACTATATCTATAATCACTGCCCCACACAGATACATGCTCCTAAAATTCCATATGCAGGAATAGCATTATCTATTCAAAGAAATTTCACATTTCTGATACTATTCAGCTGCAAAAAACAATGCAGGCTATGGTGAAGTCTAGGGTAGAGACAGCACACACCATACGTACATCTTCTTTTAGACTGTGGTGGCACTGTGGCAGAAAACTGTCTTTGAGTATTAACTGTAGCACACTCAAGATGGTCGATGGAAAGTATCAAATGAAATGGAACAGAGCAGTAGAGACAAACTAGACAGGTCTAATAACAGCCTGGATGTCCAGCACTTGGAGAACATTATGTAGAGTCTGGATCATAACAGACCCAGGGAATGTACTGTATAGGGTGCCTACATAACAATAAATGAGGCAGAATGATGTTAGATGGCCATCAACAACTATCATGGCACAACCCCTTCAACAAAGGAAGCTACAGGACAGAGATGGATTAGTGAACTATTAATATGTCCTTTATTGTGTATCATGGATGTATATAGCTGCATATGAATCACTTATGTTAAATCACATCGATAATCAATATGTTGAATACTAAGCCATCAAATTCAAAGAGTTCAATCAAATCCATCAAACACATCACAACCGAACTAAGTTAACAAAAAGAACTGTCTCTCTATAACCCAGGTGGGGGGCTACATCCCCCACACACCTGCTAATTTATATATATAACTCTGAGGTTGCACTATAGTGGAGAAAGGACTAAATCCCCTCATTGCAGTCCAAAGTGATCTCAATACATGTACACTGCAGCAAAGCACTGCAAAGTGATCTCAGTGCATGTACACTATGGCAAAGCACTGCAAAGTGATCTTAGTACATGTACACTGCAACAAAGCACTGCAAAGTGATCTCATTACATGTACATTACAGCAAAGCACTGCAAAGTGATCTCAGTACTTGTACACTGCAGAAAAGCACTGCAAAGTGATCTCAGTACATGTACACTGCAGCAAAGCACTGCAAAGTGATCTCAGTGCATGTACACTATGGCAAAGCACTGCAAAGTGATCTTAGTACATGTACACTGCAACAAAGCACTGCAAAGTGATCTCATTACATGTACATTACAGCAAAGCACTGCAAAGTGATCTCAGTACTTGTACACTGCAGAAAAGCACTGCAAAGTGATCTCAGTACATGTACATTGCAGCAAAGCACTGCTGAACCCACAGTAAATCCAAGCTGTTGACCAAACAACATCACCCATACCATGACAACCACTACACTCATAAGAAAACATCTCACAGTATCACAAACATCACTCAAACCATTTATTTATTATTTATTTTATTTTTCCTTTGTTGACGGGGTTAGTCACTAGGCTAGTAGCTTCTTTTCAAGTGAGACCCAAAGTGGTACTTATACTTCTAGGCCAAATTTGGATAGGACAAAGGGGAACTTTGCCTACTCATTTCAATAAATGCCTTGGGATCTTTGGCACCTATAACATACCTTACCTCTGCATTCAAACCTAACTGTATGCAAACATAGAATACCCACCATACACACACATTAACCCAGCATTTGATAATTTCTGATTCAGCAAAACACAATCATGTGAACTGATGACCCTTTCTCGTATATGATTATATAATGACTGGTTAGAATGTTAAATAATTGGCACAAAAAACATTGACAAAAATACATCAACCGTTCGTTATATTAACTGCACTAAACAATGACACACAGTACATCGAAAAAGGAAATAAATTACCTTTTCTGATGTACCACCTATAACCCTACCACACATTCTACTCAAATTTTTCTGAATAGTGATAGCATTATGGAAACGTCTTTTGTAAGGTAAGCTTCACATTAGGATTAGGGTCAGGGGGCAAGGTTAGAGTTAGCACACATTACTAAAGTGAAGATGAGAGTTAACCCTGCCCCTAGCCCTGAGGTGCAGCTCACCTTATAAAAGCCCTGTCTGTAACACTATCACTACATAAGACAGTCTGGGCATTCACCACACATAAATAAACACACACGCACACTAAATCTACCCCCTTCCCTAACCCTCACCCTAAAGTACTCACACACACACACACACACACACACACACACACACACACACACACACACACACACTAAATCTATCCCTTAACCTAACCCTTAGCCTAATCCCAAAACACATACATTCACACACAAATTCCCAGCCCCACCACTTACCTCTGTCAACCATCCGGAAGTTGACCACAAAATTATTCGCTCAACACATACAGCAGTTCACTTGTCTCATACAATTCTGACCAAATAAATGGAGTTTTGACCAAGTGAATTACATATATATATATATATATATATATATATATATATATATATATATATATATATGTATATATATATATATTAGTTTAAGGGTGTGTACACTTATGCAACCAGCTTATTGTACATTTTTATTTTTTATATTTTTCCCCTAACAGATTTGTTTGTTTTTCAATTGAATTGTACAGGTTATAGGTCACATTAAAGGTGGGAAAAGTTTTGAAATTATTTATTGTGGTCTCATGTTTTTATATCACAAAAACCTGGCATTTTTAACAGGGGTGTGTACACCTTTTATATCCACTGTGTATAAATATATATATATATATATATATATATATGTGTGTATTTTTTCTCGTAAAACTAGTGCTCCTTCAAACAGGGAAGTTTTGATTTTTAAGGAATGCTCTACCATCTTGCACTTGCACTTGTGTTAGGATCAGCACATCGGGATTATTTTGGAATTGGGTGTGGTAATGGCTCCTCCAATGAAAGCTTCTATACTTCCTTATTTGCATAATTTGCAAGCTTTAGTTTAGATTTGTGGCTACACACACACACACACACACACACACACACACACACACACACACACACACACACACCTATAAGTTATAACCACTGTTTTAAGTTATAAAAAATCTCTTTTCTGAAAGTGTCCTGACAGGTGACTAGTTTATAGCTGCTAGACATCAATTCATATCAAACCAGACCCTTTGTAAAAGTTTCCTAAATGCTACCCACTAAACGCTTTCCTGGTGGGTAGTGCAGTCCTTCTGCTTCCCTTAAGTACTGCATGACATGGTGCATTTTGTGTGCTGCCCTTTTCCCTTATACACAACTACCACTCCTCCAGTACTAAATTACTATAACAGGAAGTGAAGCCAAAAGTAGGTCAGTATAATCAAAAGCCAATGTGCCTTTTACCAATATTTCTCCCTCACATCTGTAGTTGCCTTAACTTCTTACCCCAGGATGCACAGTCTATCTCACAAACCTATTTTGGCTTTTTTATTTTTGATCTCTTTCTCTCTCCACTTAAAGCACACCGTCATTCTTTTCCATTACAGCTCTAGTACTCACTCAGTATTACAGTAACAAACTTACCTGGGAACTCACCTTTTTCATCACAGACTAATAAGGACCCATTCTGCAGTATGTAAGTACACACTGATTGCCTGCCACTCAGTATGACCTGTATCATAAATTATGCAACATAACCTGGTCCTTTAATATTCACTTTCTGAAACTACAGTTTCCAAAGATCAACAATGTACAACCTTCATCGACATCTATAGCACACATTAAAATGACACATACATGTTTTTCACATGGTCTATATTAGTTTATCAACAGCTAGGTTATCGAATCTGTAATGATCGACACCTAAGCATCGAACTTGCAAAATCACAAATGGCCATTTAAGCGAATTATTTTCTCGGAAAAGAATTCAGTACAAAATTAACTTTTCAACCTAAATAAAGTGGGGGGTTTGCCCCCCACACTCCCTGATGTGGGGGTCTGTGCCCCCCATACCCCCCTAACTAAATATACCAACTCCAAGATCGCTCCATATTTCCGAAAGGGTAAATCCCCGATAACGGCCAAGTGACTTCTTTCCTGAGGAAAGAATTCGCTGAAATGACTGTTCATGATTTTACAAGTTCAACGTTTAGGTGTTGATCATTACAGATTCGACAACCTAAGCTGTCGATGAACTAATATAGACTCTTTTTCACAGTATCAGTTATCCAAATCAAGAAATTACTAAAATTGAAAAACACATTAGTATTGCCAGATAACATATCACCTAACTACTTGCATATAGCAGAAGATACAATCGTTTGCCCATGTTCAATCCTCATAAGTCGATCTGTCAAATAATACTACATACCAACTTAATGGAAGCAGTCATATATTATACTTCTTTACAAAGCCAAAATGTCTGTGTCTTTGTACAGCTATGGACCTACAACTTCCCAAAACATTAACATACACAGCTTGCTACTGTCCAAAATCCTGGTGAAATGTATCCAGTAGATTTTCCTTGGATATGTAACATAAAGATAATGTACTCTTCCACACCTGGTATGGCTTTAGACACAATCGTATCACTGAATCTGTTCAACTCTGTTTCATAGATCACTCTTACAAACAATTAAACCATGGCAGCCATGTTGCCGCCATTTTCCTAGGTCTTTCTACAGCCTTTGACACTGATGCTCACCAATTATTCCTATTTCGACGTAGTACATTAAACTTCAGAAGAGAGATTGTTCTGTGGCCCACTACTTATCTCAGTCAAGTAATACACTCCATTAAATGGCAAAATATAAAATGTACTCATTCCCCATCACAGTAACAGTGGAAGAGGGCTCCATAACATATTCTTTACTGTTCAACATGTACGTGATATCATGTACAGGACAGTACGCATGACCTCATTAGGGAATGCGGTGATGACTCTACCTTAATGTGCATCACTAAGTCCTTAGATGATCGGCTTAAGACTACATTAGTATTTAACATTATGCAACAATGCCTGATAAATGATTTCTCCATCAAATCACTCAACAGCAAAAATATTGAAACAGCTGACCTCATCAAACTACTGTGACTAATTAATGACGATAACCTAAAGTTTGATAACCAATAGACGACACCATCAGAAAAACTAATCAGAAAATCAGCTTGCTATACAGAGTCAATTTTATCATCCCACAGCATGTTCTACCAGTCATTCCACATACATTTCTTCTATCTTACATGCTCAATGCCTCTCTAATTGTAATAAATCTCCAAATGATTCAACTGAACAAGGTAGAATGTTCTTCCAATAATATTGCCAGACCTGATCCACTGTACTCAGCACTTATTAGGGAAATCATTGAGTATAATTCTCTTTTCGGTGTGTACCTGTCCAAACACTTTTCACAACTAGAATGACCACAACTTTTTCTGTCTAAAAAACTCAAGGGACTAAACTGTATAAACTATGCAGACCATCTCAAAGCCTTGTCCCTCTTCTCGGTATCATGCAGAGAGGCAACCTCTGTCTTGCATATAGAGCTTCATCAAACACAATCTTGTTAGTACATATTCACAACTCCAGAGGTATCATTAGGAACCACTCAAGATCTCAGTCTCTTTTGCAAAATAAATAGAACATGTTGGATGGAAAGGATTATATCACAGAGAACAGCAATTTTCTGGAACCGTCTTCCAGTCTACATAAAGTACTTGCCATAATGTATTCAAATGTAATTTGGATGATTGGATGGGTAACAACAAATTCATCCCCAGTTTAGTACTCCTGTCTCTCATGGATAAGCCAAGCATGTAAATGTCCCAACATTTCCTTGTTTGACTTTTTTCTGGGTTATTTGTATGCAAAATAAGAGGGCTAGAAACCACCAATGGAATATAAGACTTGACATCTTAAGATCCTCACAGATAAATATTATAGTACCTATGAATCCGTGAACCTATGTATGTATATACACATGTATGTGCATGTGGTGTGTGTGTGTGTGTGTGTGTGTGTGTGTGTGTGTGTGTGTGTGTGTGTGTGTGTGTGTGTGTGTGTGTGTGTATGTATATTTATGTATATATATATATATATATATATATAAATATATATATATTAGGTGCACTTCACTATCTCGAAATACTGAAATCTCAAATTTCAGTATCTCGAGACTAAAATATAGAAACACCACTTGCGCAAAAGTCGACATAACCAAATCCGGAAATATCAAATGCGCTGTTGTGGTGGTGTGCTCTGTTAATGGATAGCTAGAGATTCAGGTAAGTGTTTATATTTTAAGGATTTGGGGTAGGGATTTTAGTGTATGTTAATGTGTTGGGAAGTTGTAGGTGTAGGTTATGGTATGTAGGTAAAAGTTTGAGTGTGTAAGTGTTGAGAATGGTGGTGTTTGTACGTATGTGATGTGTGTTTGTGTGAGGGGAATGTAGAGTGTGTAGTGGTGGGTTTAGTGTTTTTGTCTTTTTAGTGCAACCTCTGAGTTAGTATATATAAGTATGCAAAGAGAAGGCAAGGCAACGAAATCCTAAAGCAAAGGCTAGGCAGATGGTAGTCAAATAACCGTTTATTGTAAGTGCTTTCGGTAGGGAGATTCTCCCCACCTTCCTCAGACAAAATAATACAACCATGAAAAATCACCAACATGTTAAATTGTAAAATTGATGATGACATCACAAACATTCCCAAACAATTAAAAGGCATACCACTACACACTCATTAAAATATTAGTTTGAACAGAACATTAGCTAATTTACTAAGTAGTTAGTAGTACTTAGTATATATAAGTAGCGGGGGTGTGGGGGAATTGTTCTCCTGCTTATATGTAGGGTAGGTCCATGTATTTGTGTTGTTTTTCTGTGTGTTTTGTTTGTTTGTTGTAGTGTGGGGAGGAAGGTGTATTTGTGTTTGTTTGGGTGGAGGAGGGTGTATTTTGAATTTCACACCTTTGGGGTTTCTGTATTTTGAATTTTCGGCTTTATAGTCTTGAGATAATGAAATTCGAGATTTCAGTATTTCAAGATTATAAAGTGCTAAAACAAAATTAAAACCAAAAGACTGTTTAAAAACAAAAAATAGAGATATGGAGATGGAGCAACCAAAGTAAAAACTAACTGTTTAATAAGCGCTTTGCGAGCGGACAATACCTCTCCTTTTTCAGACAAAATGAGAGACCAATTAGGCAACATTTTATACAGAAAATATATAGAAATCAATTATTCAATTAAAACCATAACATATTAAATATTCTTAAAGAAGAAACATAGACACAGAATAACAAGTATGCAAAAAAGCCCATAACAAGTCAGTGACTTGTTTAAATGCATCTCTAAATCTGAACAAACCCAACCCGATATAGTTCAAACAAACCCAATGTTTTAAAAACCCTTTCTTTAGGTATTTAATCAAACTG